>NC_042532.1:18218825-18518825 GCF_900963305.1 Echeneis naucrates
GCTCATCCATCCATAATCTGTACTGCTCATCTGTCAGGGTCGTAGGGTGGAGCCGAGGGTTTGAACCCAGGACGTTCTGCATGTGAGGCATCAGTGCTGTCCGTTGCACCACCTTTTCAGATTATGGCTTCAGGTAATTGTCAGCAAACGGTCAGTTCACTTTAGAAAAAAAGACCCCATCACAGCAGCATTGTGCTTTGTTGCTTTTGAAGATTAGTGGTATATAAACACAATTTTTCAGAGACAAGCTTGTCGTGGAAGCTAGGCTACAGAAGCGCAATGAAACACTAAACTGCTGCTTTAATACGCTCTTTTCAGGCCGTGATAGATTTTGTCAGAGGATTAGTAGAAGTAATGGAAGAGTAGAAGTAGTTGCAATATGAGTATCAGTAGAGAAAAAACAGTGGAAGGGGAAAGGCAATAAATACTAATGTGTTGATGTTTAGACGGCGAGGATTCTGTTCTTACATGCAATAAATTGGTCTCATGTCTCTTAAAATAATTAAAACTATTAATTAGAATAGTGGAAAAAACTGTGTTTAATGAAATAACTAATCTTTGGGGAGACCTGCAAAGGAGCATAACTGTAGTTTACGGTTCCAAAATAGTCTCTCTGAGCTTGATTTTTATTCAGCTTGTGAGATGTGTAAACCTAATGGGTCCAGGCAGGAGGTATTACCAGACCATTGACTCCCTCTGTCCAGTGTTACTACTGTACGGCCTTATATCTTTAAAATGCCCCGTGCCATTCGGGAAGTTTGCTCTTGGATTCATGGGTATTTGGTTCGTTTGCCATTTTGTTTTACCTGTGTTTATCCAGGGTAAGCTGACTGAGCACATCTTCCTCGTTTTCATCACTGTCCTCCCTCTAAACTCCGATAACACACATTTACGCATGAGCACACAGGAGTCTCCCTCCGTCTGCTTGAAAGCCGCAGGAAATCTCAGTGGAGTGTTGAAAGGGCGGAGAGTTGCAGATAATTTAAAGAGACTATAATCAATATTTTTATATGAACAATGATTTTGTATGTGAAAATGGTTGGTGCGTGATGAACCCTCTGTTTGACAGAACATCATTGCGTCTTTGTCACCATTTTTTGGGGGTTCAGCCAGAAACTTGACTGTTTTGGCCACTCCCTTAGCTCCCCCAGTGTTGTTATCTCAGTCTTATTGTGCCAGTCCTTCCTCTGGCAGCTGTTTTTTGTAAGTTTTTAGGCTCTTATAGGCTGTACAGCGGACAGTTAGCTAGCCAACTGCTAAATAAGATGTAACGCAGCTTGAGAGTTGCCGGAGTTGGTTGGTTGGTTGGTTGTTTGCAAACAGAATTATGAGTTAAATACAGTAATTCCACATCATTTTGCTTGTCTTGACTAAAAATTAACAGGTCGGGCGAGATGGCATAATTTCATTGAGCCCAAAGAATATGATTAAATTATGTTAATCTGTCATTTTAGATCCAGGTTACCCCGCAACTATATCACCTAACAATTAAATGTCCGGTCATTTAATCATCCCTGTCCGCTGGTTGTAACATACTGATAGCCTCTCCCTAGCCTTTAAATCCTGGATGCGGCGTCTATTTCTGCCTCATTGCAGTTTCTGCTCACCCACCCTGGCTAGCCAGCGTGCAATAAAAAAGACAGGTAGAAGCTGGTTGGTCAGCAGCACTGCTGCTCTGATTCTAAAACAGGAAATGCCTTTTCCTCAGCCTCCCAGGGCCTGAGATGTCTTATTTATCAGTGCTGTCAGTTTTTCATCTTTGTCAACTTTCCGTACATTTAATGACTGTAATCTGAAAGAAGATTTCAGTGTTTACTCTCATTAGGTGAGTTGCTGTGTCACACTTTCTTATTTTACTAAAAAAGAGTTTGGCAGTGTAAAAGCGTTGTTCTCATCAGAACGACTTTGCCACTCTATAATGTTCCTGTTGTCTTTGTTTGTGCCCGGTGCTGTCGGCTCTCACAGCATAGCTCGCTCCCGTCCATGTATATATGACTCTGCTGATTCAGTTAAATTGAAGTTCCTTGTCCTTGCATCCATTGCTATTTGCTGTCATCCCCTTTTCTTTTATCCTCCAGATCAGTATGCTGTTCTGCAATCAGCATCTTTCCTTTTTTTTTAACATCAGAGAAATTTCATTTCAAGCTGAGAGATCCTCTCTTTTTATGTTTTATCACCTCTTAAAAAATGTCCTTCTGGGAGTCTGGCCTTGTTCTGAATGTTGTGGAGGTTAAGTTCCCTCAAAAGGCATCATAGTAACGCTGCCAGTAATGCAATTATTTGTCCCTGTGGACCATTAAATTAGAAAGATTAGAAATCATTTATTTTAAAATGGATTAGTTGGTTTTCCCTAATGTCTGAATTTCACGAAAGTTGCGGATTGAAGCTTAGCTAGTTGTAGCTTGTTTTTTTTTTTTTTTTTTTAAGTAGGTGTTGACATCACTCAGGTTCCAGGGCCAATATTTGGCTTTTGAATAGATGTGAGTGCTTCAAATATGCCACTCGGACAAACCACACCTCCATTGAAAATGTTGTCAGCCATCCAAACAGGCCAGTGGTCTGTCTGGATGATATCATTTCCAAAAATATCACCAGAGACTTCAAGAAGCTGGAGTTATTTTGAGTCATCACATCCAGTGTACTAGGAAAGCGTTAAATCAAATAAGAAATGTGCGTAACACAGCATAACATCTGCCATTTAATGGATCCTTTTATCAAAAGTGCCTTTTAGTGCCATGCATAGATACTGTACACATTTTAGTGCAGACAGCCCCAGAGGTAATCAACTCTTTAAGCACTAATCAGAACACTAGAATGCACTTTTCGGTACAAAATGTCTCAAGCAAAACAAAGCTGAACAAAAGCAAAGGGAAACAACTGTCAGAGTAATGAAAGAAATGTAATCCTCCAGTGAATTCAGGAAGGAACGACTAAGTCACACTGTCTGTATCTCTGAAGAGTAAAACTTGAATTCAGACTAAACTGCTTGTGCGTCTCATGGGCCCAAAGGTGAGGTGAAAGCTACAGAGCGGCCCCAGCCAACCCCGAATCCTGAACCACTAAATAACCACTGATACCGCTAAAAGGAGAACCTCAGTAATAAATCCCCTGTGTCTCATCTTTCGAGTTTCGGCCGGTTGGTGCTTCTTCGTTCGCCTTTGGCCTCAGCTGTTAGCATCAAAGGAATTGTCAAGTTCGATCTCTTGAGAGCTGACGAGGTGCATAAGATGCTTAGCCTGAGCTTTTATGAATTCGGACAATGTCTGCAATGTTGTTGTAATGCAGGTAGGTTTACATTTAGTGCTGAGAATATAATGAAATTGGACTGGACATCTGTAGGCTTTGTCTTAGTTTGCCACTTGACGGTCTCCTGAGTCCCCTGTTTTTTTTGTTTTGTTTTTTTTGTCAATGCGACATTTTGGACAGTGCTTAGTTTGGCAACATTGCACGCCTGCTGAGCGAGCTGTTTGGTTCAGAGCTGTGCATTACCCCTGAGACTTCAGACAATCACACTCAAATCCACATTATTGGGCGCACATTCCCACATCTTAACTGAAAAATAAACTTTATGAATGGAAATGAGTCCACAGGCTATGATTTTATTAAACTAATGTTATCTACATTGTTCACATAGTGTTTTACAGACCTGAAAATCTCATGAATTTTGGAGCTCGGGGAAGTGTTTTCCATCCCACCTCTCTCAGATAACAAAAAGGTCTCATGACCGTAAAGTATGAGGCAGAAACTGTTACAAATGGATAGTGGATCATTTAAATTTGTGCACTCATATAAAATGGTGAAGTTCCTCTCTCAGACTGTTTGTGTTTTCCTCTCTTAAAAATACACAGTCTTACACACTCTTATGACTACTCCTCCTTAAACTTGAGATTTTTCCCCAAGGTTGGATAACCACTCCATTATATGATTGCCTTTGCTATTTGATTATTCTGCTGCTAAAATGAATGCATTGTACTGTATTAAGTACAATAATTATTTCTATATTTATAAATTAGCTTTTTTTTATCAATAAGAAGACCCAAAGCCACTTATTGCCATTGTTTTATCACTGTTGTTCCTGATCTGAATATTTTTTTTCTATCAGGAAAGCTAAAGATATAATATAAACCCATATGTTCTCTGTTGCTTCTATCTGGTGTCTTAGGTGGTTGGTGGAGAAAAAGCACAGCCCAGTGCTGGATCCCAGAGGGACTGTCAGTGTGGTAAGGACCCTTGAGACGAAGAAGGGTGCATGGAGGGCTCAAGGCCTGTAAAGCCAGGGTCGTCAGCCGGCCTCTGGTTGGGGCTGGTCTTTGTGGCTGTAGCCGTCCTCTGTGCAGAGGCCCGGACCACTCCGAGCCCTCTGGTCAGTCCCAGCAATGCCACCTGTGAGGGGAACTCCAAGTGTCACGCGGGGATCATCCTGCCCATATGGTATCCGGAGGATCCCTCAATGGGAGACAAGATTGCACGGGTCATCGTGTACTTTGTGGCCCTGATCTACATGTTTCTCGGAGTTTCCATCATTGCTGATCGCTTCATGGCAGCCATTGAGGTCATCACCTCTCAGGAGAAAGAAATCGTCATCAAAAGGCCCAACGGGGAAACAACCACCACTACAATCCGAGTGTGGAACGAAACAGTGTCCAATCTCACCCTCATGGCCTTAGGTTCGTCCGCCCCTGAGATCATGCTCTCTGTCATTGAGGTTTGTGGACATGAGTTCAAATCGGGTGAGCTCGGCCCCTCCACGATCGTTGGCAGTGCAGCCTTCAATATGTTCGTCATCATTGGGCTCTGTGTGTCTGTTATTCCTCAAGGAGAGGTACGCAAGGTCAAACACCTCAGAGTGTTCTTTGTCACTGCAGGCTGGAGCATCTTTGCTTACATCTGGCTCTACATGATCCTGGCTGTGTTTTCTCCCAACGTAGTCCAAGTGTGGGAGGGTCTGCTCACCCTGGCTTTCTTCCCCTTATGTGTCATCCTCGCCTGGGTGGCGGACAGACGGCTCCTCTTCTATAGGTTCATGCACAAGAAGTATCGCACTGACAAACACAGGGGCGTCATCATTGAGACAGAGGCCGAACGCACCAAGGGAATCGAAATGGATGGCAAGATGGTCAACTCTCACTTCATGGACGGAGGAGCGGCCAGCAACCTGATCGGCTTGATTGAGAGCAAAGAGGTAGACGAGTCCCGGCGCGACATGATCCGCATCTTGAAAGATCTAAAGCAGAAGCATCCAGAGAAAGAGCTCGATCAGCTGGTCGAGATGGCCAACTATTATGCCCTTTCGCATCAGCAGAAGAGCCGTGCCTTCTACCGCATCCAAGCTACACGCATGATGACAGGCGCTGGAAATATCCTGAAGAAACACGTCGCTGAGCAGGCGAAGAAAAGCACCAGTGTGCAGGAGGTGCGTGTGGAGGAGCCGGAAGAGTACGTGTCTCGGATCGCTTTTGAGCCTGCTGTGTACCAGTGCCTGGAGAACTGTGGTGCCGCCATCCTGACCATCACCAGAAAGGGTGGTGACATCAACAAGACCATCTACGTGGATTATAAAACGGAGGACGGCTCGGCTAACGCCGGTGCTGACTATGAGTTCACCGAGGGTACGGTGGTCTTCAAACCGGGAGAGATGATCAAGGAAATCAGTATTGGCATCATAGATGACGACATCTTTGAAGAGGACGAGCACTTTTTTGTGCGCCTCAGTAATTTGCGTGTCTTGGAGACTGAGGACGAAGTGCTGTCTCCCAACAGTCTCCCGTACCCCAAGGCCATGCTGGGCTTCCCCTCCGTGGCCACAGTGACCATCCTGGATGACGACCACTCGGGCATCTTCACCTTCGAGAGCAACTCGGTGCATATCAGTGAGAGCATCGGTATTATGGAAGTGAAAGTGCTGAGGACTTCTGGAGCGAGGGGGACGGTCATTGTGCCTTATCGCACCATGGAGGGACTCGCCAAAGGAGGAGGGGAGGACTTTGAAGACACTTATGGAGAGCTTGAGTTCAAAAACGATGAGACGTGGTAAGTTGGCATACTCTCAGTCTCTAATGGATGTCAGGGCAGTTGCCTTTCCTTCTGGTGTTGATGATGACCCGTTTTTGGATATTACTTGATTTTTTTTTTTTTTTTTTTTAATTGTCCAAGCTTATTTAGAATGAAGTGAATCTGAAAGTCGTATGTAAGCAAGTTTCTTTGTGTCTTTGTATCCCATTGGTTCGTGTGTTTTGATTTAGTACTGCAGTTTGATGGTGTCAAACCTGTCAAGAAACAATATCGTTGCTCGTGTCAAAGCTGTCTACCAGTTTCATGTCTCAGTCTGCTTTTGCTTTTGATTTAAATGTGTTGTTTCTTTTGCCTCTTGACATCATTTAAATTGGGACGTTCGTTGGTAACCTGCTTGTGTGTTTGCGCTCTGAATTTTTAAATGCTCTTTTTCTTAACACGGCAGTGTATTCTCTCATCTCAGCATACATTCTATATCCCCTTGTTCTCCTGTCAAGAGATTTTGCTCTCATCAGGGCGCTCTAGTAGCAATCCTGTGTGTGTTGCATGCGATTGGGGATTCAACTTTCAGATTCGTCACACAACTGTGGAAACAGGAAGTCCTTAAGTAACCCCTCCCGTGCCTCTCTAATCCCTGCTGCTTTTGTTTTGTCGAACTTTGGGTCTCTGCTCTGTTCTTTTTTTTTTTTTTTTATATTGTTTGTGTTTCAATCCAGGCAAAGCAGCAGGGAGGAGGAGAAACAGGATATTAAAAAGAGAGGGGGGATTACAACAAAGGTCACATGCCAGGTTCAGGTTCATGTAATTATCAAGGCATTATAGTCTGCTAGGTTAGTAGGTATAACATATAACTGAGGGTTTGTCAGGCTAGACCAGCGTGGTACTAAGCCTCTATGTGGTAGTAACGGCTTACGTAAATTGTGTAAGTTTTGTCAGCTGTGCCATCTGTACTGCCAAAACACACAGGCGTACAACCTAGTGGACATATTTGGCATGTTTTGCAACATACTGTAGTGTAGAGCAAATGGCATGGGGGCCATGTATCGTATGATGCTACAGCCTTTTGTCGTATACATGTAAAGCAGCACTCAGGGACGCTGGCGTGTGTACAGCACTGAGCCTGCTGAGAAATATTGATTTGTTTATTTCACAGCTTGCATCCGCTTGCATCTCACACATCCGTCTGCGGGCCCTGAATCAAAGTGACATCCGTCCATGACATCCCCTTCCCCCACCAATCAGGACCCTCTCAGCGTCGCCACGGCTGACTTGCACGGTCTGTACTCCAGGGTATAGGTTCCTGAGGGCCGAGGCGGCCCAGGGGACCGGCGGCAGGGGGAATGAGTGTCGGGGTGATCAGCATGCTCTAGGGGCCCGCTGAGCTCTCAGGGCTTTGCTTGATTTATGTGAGAGATACTTTTTCGGCTGGGCCTGAATGCTGCCAGGGGAGTAGAGGGGAGAGATGTGGAGGATGACTATTATTATGAGCCCACTGTGATGTTGTTGGCATTGAGAGGGAAGGCTGGTTCTATTGATCCATTCATTGTGTTGCACATCGGCCTGCGAGTTAGATGTTCTTACATTGCAGCATTGCTACGATGTGAACGTGCTCAACTTGATGTGCTGTGAATTGATAAATAGTAGTGACCTGGGAGAAGAATATGAATGTATGATCCTTCAGCACTGAAGTACTAAAGATGATTAGCCACTCCTCCTGTAAATAATATACATTTCTTAACCATATCAGTTTCTTTTTGGGCAAGAAAGGCAGACTTGGGACGTTTCTGTCATTAAAACAAGAAATATTTTGGCCCACAACTTGAATTATGTTCTGATGAAGGTTATGTGTGTTGATTTGTAAACTAGTAGCACTTTAAAGAGTCAGGAGAGCAGATTGGAGCTGTCAAATTATCCTCCTTCTTAGTCAGCGCCATGAGCCATCATGAGCTCATGGAGATTTCTGATTTAATCAAAACAATGATGTATGTATGTAGATGTATTGTTAGGTTGAGAGAGTGGGGTGAAGTGCCCGGGCCAAAGCTTTTAGTGAGAAGTAAAATCATATTGTTGCTTTTAAACTAGTTGAAAATGCAATCTCACAAAATGGAAGAAAAGCTACCTAAATAATCAAAATCGCCATCTAAAGGTGAAAGAAATCTATTTGTAGTCATCTACTGAAAAATGTCGACGTGGTGTGAAATAAACAAGATGTGACTTTTACTGCCGTTGATTAATGCACTCGCTGTGCAGCAACAACTGATATTATGTAATCACTAAAAACATACCGGACATTATTCAGTTAAACAGCTAAAACAATGGAAATGGAACACTTGCATATTATTCTGAAAATCTTTCCTCCCTCCTTCAGAGACTTGTGGATCTTTTGTAGAAATGGCAGACTGCTGCTACAGAACTCCCAACAAATCTCCAGAAATTTCCATAATTACACTCGGATAGTGATGAATTAGACTCTGTGTGCATCCATAAAAAAGACAGAGGAGCAGTGGAAGTGACAGCTTCATCCAGAAGCATGCTAGAAGATTCATGAGAACATTTCCATACACAAAACAAAGGGAATAAATGTGTAGAATATTCACTAAAGGCATAATTACAATGATGTTCCCTCCACTGCCTTGAAAGCTCTCCTCAGGGTCATTTTAATGCTCATGACATGAAAAAAAAAAAAGTACTGTATATATCCCATTCTTTTTACATTCATATTTCAATTATGGTGTGTATGGAAATTGATAGTGGAAATGTTTATTTCCATTCTGCAAATTACAGAAGGATTGCCTCCTTGGCTCACGGTTTAAACAGCTAATTCAGTGTTAATTGTGGCGAGTTTTCTCTGTGTTTAAAGGGCAAGTTTCTTTTTTGTTTTTTGTTTTTTGTTGTTTTTTTTTTTTTGGACATACTTGGGACAATTAGACCACATTATTAGTCGACTCTCATGCTCTTCCTTTCTCCCTCACCCTGTTTTACGAGGCACTGACTCTCAATCTCCTTTGACACACTTTAGGCCCTTTGTTATCAACCCGAGAGGAAATTTACTACAGACCTAATCTGGAGCTCTGGAATACATCACTCCAATTCTTAGCCAGACAATAGTTCTCAGCAACAGGGATGTAGTTTAATTTTTTTTTTTTTTTGAGGCGATACTTCTCTTCCAAGCCGACAGTTATGAACCCCATCTAGGCACTATAAGCTTCGTAAATGTAGCTCTCATGGCAGTCAAACCTGTAAAGTGACTCCTGGGGTAAAATGTGTTTCCTAATTAGCCTGAGCAAAACACCAAGACACATTGTGGGTTGGTGTACACCGGCGGTTCTCAAACTTTTTGGCCAATCCACATGTGGCCTGTGATCACAGCCTGGGACCTCGGTGTAGACACGAGAGCAGGACTTAGTATTAATCAGTTTCTGACTCTAATCCATTCAAAACTGCCACCTTTTTACTGTCTATTTGTGTTTTTTGGTTAATAATTTTCTACATTTTATAAAATGCATCCACAACATTTTTTTTTTTTTTTTACACAAGAAAGTAGGTGAACTTATTGAGGCTCTAGAGATCTCAACCTCAACCCTAAAAAAAAAAACCAAAAAAGAAAAGAAGTTTTAATCCTCTTATGTCCCCCCTCCTCACTTTTATCAGACCCTTTGGGGGTAAGGAACTGCTGTTATCAACTGAGAATATTAAAGGCATAAAGGTTACAGGCTGATGTTTCCTTTGACCGAGTGACGATATATCGCAGCTGTGAGGTGGAGAAGCTCCGTCCCCGGAGAGCTGCATGTTTAACCAGGCGCTGTTGGATTCATAAACAAATGAGTGGTGTGTGGCGCACAGACCAGAATCAGCTAAAGTAATTGCCGCTGCGGTCACGCTGTACGAGCGTGTCTCTCCTGCGCTTGTAAACCTGCCTTATATTTTTGTATAAATAGCATCATGTAGGAAAGGGGTGCGGCAGGGTTGGATGGTTGTAATACGCTTGAAAAAGATGCACTACCTGCCCCCCCCCCCCCCCTTCCTCCTCCAGTTCTTGCTGGGTCCTCACTAAACCGTTTTCCTTAATATGTCAGGAATGTGAGGCTGTCCCCCCTCTGGGCGTCATGACTGACAGAACACATGTGCACGCTGATCTTCATCCTGCTGACCGCTCTGTTTTCCCCCCCTGCCAGCACTTTTTCAGGCATCCTGGCATAGACCCCTGAGGTTTACCTTACCACCCCACAGCCAGCACATCTTCACACCCCCAGGGTCATCCTCAGCTCAGCTCATCATAATCAGCGTACTTTTGTTCTTTTATTCATGCCGACCCCATAGTTTCTGTTCTCTCAATAATTGGAATGTGTCTTTGTATTTTCACAGGGCCTCGGGGTGTAATCACACTTTGTTTTCTTTAGTAATGCGTCGAAGTTTGTTTTGTAGTATTTTTGTGTTTGCTTCATCCCACCGTACTGGTTAAAAGGGAATCCGGGCTGATAAACAATCACACTGACTCACATGTGGCTCATTTTATCGTTGGTATGAGATTTGGGGAGATAAAGAAGCTGAACCAATCAAATTTAATTTAACATAACAGGATCTAACTATAGTCATTTAAACGCTGTTAATAAAACAAATAAAACTTGCTGTCAACAACCGTCTCCATCAGTGTTAGCTGGTAACAGTATCTCTTTATCAGTTGTATCTCTGTAGAACATGAAAACGCTGAATAAAATAAAAATAATAATAACAATAATTTAAAAAATAATAGATTTTTTTATAAAGTGCATTCAGCAGTGCTCAATCAATACAACAGGAGAATCACAGCGAAAAAATAAAAACACAATAGTAACAATCAGAGGAGGATTAAACACAACAGTAAAAAATAAAAAAGGCATGGAGACAATCATACATAACATGATGAACATCAGTTCTAAACTGCTCTTCATGATTATGGGTTAAAATGAGTCTCAATCTACTCAGATTATGTTGCAAGCTGGAAAATTCATGATATATCCAAAGAGTCCAGAGCCATGCCAGCAGCTCTGAGGTCACACAGCGCTGCTAATTTCTGCAGAACTGGATAAATTCAGAACAACACAGCAGACTTGCTCATCCGGGGACCATGAATATCTGAGTTGTTATATTGCTGGATAACAGTAAGGGACACGTATGACCCTGTTAAATAGTTGTTGAAATATTTTGGTCTGTACCAACTTCCACACAGCCGCCATGCTAACATGCTACAAACAGAGCCAACAAAAGCAAAGAATCAGTGTATCCTGAGTGACAATTTCTGTCTGTAAAATGGCATGAAATTGTTCTGCTGCTGCACTGCAAGAACTATTTCTCCTACACACAGACACACACACACACACACACACACACACACACACACACACACACACACACACACACACACAGAGACATAGAGGTACTGGAGGATTCATGGGAACGTTTCTTATCTTTGCAAACTTATTGTGGCTTTTGCACTTTGGCTTCTCTACAGAAACACACACACAAACACAACACAACACACAGGCACTAACTCAAGCACAGTTTGAGTGGCAATAACTATGCTGGCCCTGCGTTTGTTCCTCCCAGTTGGGGGAATGCAATTAAGTTAAAGCTTATTTATAACACAATTCAGTGCAGGGCATGTCGCCAGCTCCACGCCTCCCTCCCCGACTGTTTGTGTGTAAATCTGACTGTGGTTCATATATCCAGGCTCCCCAAACTTCTGACAGACTCTCAGGCCTAATAAAGTTAGGATAGAGGTAAGTGCATCAGTTTGACCCATTTGACTGTCAAAGCATTTAGCTACAACGTTTGAACAAATAAACACTGTTTTGTTATTTGGTTTAATTCTGGAAAAACACAACATGACGCCTGCTCCTACACAGTGAGGGATGGTGCAAACTTTAAATAAGTTTCTTTAAAAAATTCTCTGAAGTTTAGAGCGTTGGACCGCATGAAGGGAATGTTTTTAATAAAATGTGTTAGCATTTAAAGAAGTCAAAATTAAAAGTGATGTCATTTATCTCGCTTTCATCAAATAATTTACGTAGGTGAATTTAAAATCGTGGCTCGAAACATTTCACCTAAAAAAAACAAAAAAAAACAAAACACATTTTACTCACCTCCTCCAAACTAAATAGTTTCCAGGGTGACTGTCTGTTCACTTACAGCTACTGTTGAAACTATAATTTAGGGAAGTCTGTGGATTAATGTAATTTTTTTTGACACGTTGATTTGTCGGAAAAAGAATGTTTTTGACTGAAATATTGAAAAACTCTTTGATGGAGTAAATATAGATATTAAATCAAACCATAGCGCACTGATAAGGTGAAGATTTACTGTGTTTGTATTGCTTTAGCAGCATTTAAATAACATTTGATGTACGTTTGATTGAAGGTTTCCAGAAATTCATGCTAAATTGGGGAAAATTTGATGAGCCATCAAATCAAACAGAAACTAGACTGTCGTGGTTCTTTTAACTTTAGTTGGAATTTATTTTGTTTTGATCCCTTGTCATTTAAAATCTTCAGCTCTGCTAAATAGCAAAGTAAGCCTTGGTGCATAACTCAAATAATATTCAGCTCCTCCCAAAACAGCTCCTGTTTAACTTGACCACTAATCCATCTGCAGGGAGCAGCTTAGGGCCGATGTTGTGATCACACCTGAGCTTACTGTGGCAGCAGATATGTTTCTTTAGTTAGAGTGAAGTAGTTTTTGACTAAACGCTCATGTACTCGGATGCTGCCTTCTGTCATATCAGACGTGTCATAAATAGGAAGTGCCTGCCGGGGAAAAACTTATCAAGTCGGCTTCCTGGAGGTGACAAGTAGAATATATGGGACTTTTTATTGATGTCATGAACTATGAAAGTGTGTTGAAACAGAAACGGTGACCAAAGGAAAGTAAGCAGTAGGAGAAATGTTGAAAATCACAGATTTTAACCATGAAGGTCAGTTAAGCTGTCATGAGTGTGTTAAAGCAGCGTGTTAATGTTTGTTGTGTCATCGTGGCGTCATCTGCTTATCTCCTCTTTACACTTTTATTAGGAAGCTAAACCACCAGAGATTTATGCTAGCAAAGGGAATTATTTTGTTGCATTGTGGGAAATTTAACATACAGCAATCCACATGTTTGACATACTAAAACATATTAGATGCTTTGTAGTTGTGTTTTTACAATGTGATGGCAAAATGGAAACAAAAGTTAAGTCCAGTCGGAAACAATGATAGATAACTTTTTTGTTGAATCTGCCGATTGTTCTCTCAATCAAATGAAATAGGAAAAATAAAATGAACTATTAATCAAGAATGAAAATAGTAAGAACTATATATTAAAGTGCAAACTATATTTAACCAGTTTGAAGCTTTCAAGCTGCGTCTCTGGAGCTGCACACAGGTTTGCACTTGAAAGAGGGATGAAGGATGGGGCATTCAATACGGGTTGCTGCTCTTGTTTCATCCCGTCAGCCTGGATGACGGCCTGGGGTGTCGGTATAGGTGCCCTTCCTGCCCCTGCACCCGCATCCAGCATCTGCATACTTTGATAAAGGTCAGTTCCGCTCCACAGCACCTTCCTCTGTGCACACCGCAGCAGCATTAAGACGAGTAATCGATGCAGCTCACAGCGAGAGGAGCTAAGGTTGCACCAAGCATGGTAGCAGCGGCGGCGGCGGCGGGGGGGGAGGCGTTGCTCAAGGCTGCAGGAGTTGAGGGAAGATGGTGACTTTTTCTTTTTTTTTTTTTTTTGTCTGCTGTTGTTATTTTTCATGCCTGATACTCTAATAGAAAAATATACGAGCATCTGGGGTTTGCCAGCAAATGTTCAAATTGAGAATCAGAGTGATGATTTGAGTTTCTGGAAATTCATCTTATGACTCTTGACGTCTCACTGATGTACAAAATGCTCCACTGAGCAGCCCTGAAGGCTTTTGAGCATCAGGAAAACTGAATGAATGAATGAATAACCGGAGGATTTTTTTTTTAAAGAAAAGCATTAAAGTTGACTTAAGACTTTTTCCATAAAAGTTTTTATCTTTGCTGGAGCGTTTCCACACCAGACTGCTCTCATAGCAGTCAAACTCTGGATTTGATTATTTCTACTTGAATCGGATAGTTTGTTACAAACAGCACAAATACATTGTTTGATGACGTTTATTTAATATTACCTGGCATGTCAAGCACTTTGATGATAGTGGATTTTATTGTCCAAATTCTGAATGTATTCAACTCGAAATATTCATCTGATTAGTCAGCGCTACAACTATTGATTGCTGTCATTAATAATGATTGAAAAATGTCCCTTTCCTCGAGCTGTAGATGACCTATATCCCCACTGACCAACAAGTATCACCCTGTCATATATTTTCAAATACAATGGCACAAAGAAAAGTAGTAAATCCATCAATCTAACATGGCAAAAAATGTCCAATGATCTACTCTGATCTAATATCAAAGTAGTTTTCGAGTCATTTTCTGTGCAATGATTTGAGCGCTGGATTGATCAATAATGGCTGCAGCTGACACTTGAAAATGTCACATTGGCTTCTGGGGAAAATTTTGAATTGACAGATAAATCTGTAATGAAAGCGATTATTCATTTGTCTCCTGTTTCTGGTGGGATAAAGAACTTTGGTTTTTAGAGGCTGGTCTGTCTTCTAGATGTAAAAATGATTTGTTTTCTATTCTGAGGCCATCCTCATTAATCCGCCACAGTTTCGCCTGATGCAGTCCGTCTGTGACGTTCATCAGTACCGTGAACGTTGGAAGGATCCTCGGCTGATACCCTCCACGGTGCTCTCTGACCTAACAGGGTTGCGTTTCCTGTCATGAAGCAGTGAACCCGTGCAGCATCTGTGAAAACTCCCCATGTTCAGACCTGAAAAGTGACACTGGATCTTTTTGAATATGTGATTTGCGGACTTTGTGGGTTTGAAGTCAAAGAACTGGAGTCTTTGTTCAGCTGTAAATCACAGGGGGGGGGCTTGTCCCACTCCAAATCAGACTTTGATTATCCGGCTTGTAGCAGCCTCCTCTCCCCTCCATTCCTGCAGTGGGGGGGGGGGTTCTTTCTCTCGAAAACACATTGAGCTGATACTCACTGATACTCCTCTCCTCCTCTCTCTCCGAGCGTCAGGCCGGACCAGCATGCTCTGCGGGCAGCTCGGGGGACTCTCCTTTAGGGGGAACTCGCTGCTCCATATTATTCCCAGGGTGCTGCAGCAGAAAATGCGCCAGAATGCATCAGTAGTTCCTCGCTCCCCTTTTTTATCCTGTTCCTGCAAGCCACCCTCCACCCTTCATCCCCATTCCAGTGCTTCCTCTTTCTCCTCCTCCTCCACTTCCTTTCTTATCATTTTCTTGTTGGGGAAGAAACTCTGTGGTGCAAAAGGAGGCATGATCTCAGCATTCATGTATCAGCAGTTTTTTTTTTTATTTGTTTTTTTTTTTTTTTTGTCTTTGAAGGCTGAATTAAGTAGTCAAGTAAGGAAGGTGCCTCCCACTTTGCATGAGGACTTTTTTAGACCCTGTGGGAATTCTCAGATTAAGTAAGATTCAAATGACACAGTGAAGGTGCACAAGATTGAACAAGCAAATTACAAGTGTGTAAAATGGGGAAAAAAAAAAAAAAATCCCCTACAGACTAAAACGCCAGAAAAAGAAAAAATCTCATCAGAAATAATGACTGTGCTGGAAATTTTTCTTAACTATCTGGAGATGTGAAATTAAGTCAAACAGAATTAAATTGTCTTTGAGGATTTATTTTGTCATGCAGTGGGCTTCAATCAGATCATCGTACAGAGCACACAGAGAAGAGAAGTACAGGCAGCTGTAGCTTTCTCTCATACAATGAATCAAACCAAGTTACAAGCAGAAATAACGCACAGTTGCAACCTGTCGGCACACCGTTGCAGAAAAAGTACAGTGTGTCCAACCTTGAGTTATTTGCTGAGTATTGAAACGTGCTGACAAAGTGGAATCTTACAGAATTGAGCATAATGAAGCTTCATTGTAACACACCGTCCTGCGCTTGCCGAAAAGTACAGCACATTTGCTATCATATGAAAGTGTGATATTAATCAGTGTTGGTTTCATGTCGATGTTCCCGCCACAGGATGGACCAACACCGGCAGTGAGACAGCAGAACTGGCAATGGCAATAAAAATGTAACACTATATCAATTAAATCTGGGTTTAATAACATTGAAGGAGGCACTTTGGCTGATGTGAGGCATCCATTTTCTTCAGGCATTTCCATATTACTGAAGCAGCTATATCTGCGTTTTCAGGAAAATCCGAGTTTCTCAGTTATAATTGCGACTCAGAAGTTGATATGAAAACTATTTACAACTCTAATAAACTGGTCTAGTAATTACGATAATTCCACTATAACATGAATGTGCTTGCCATTTTTTCCACTCTGTTTCTTCACGAGCAATTAAATGAAGCGAATAATGAGCTGAAAAGTGGACGGGATGTTTGGTTCAGATAGTGTTTTTGTGGATTCGCTGTGTTTGCCGAGCAGCATCTCCTCCCTTGAAAGCCAGTTGCTGCCTAGAGACGCTTTGATGAGCTTGTGCGATGGTTCGTCTTCAAAAGAGCGACGGCACCGGAGAGGCAGACGGGTCTCGGCGCAGAAACTCTTGTAATCAGTTGAAGGGAATCTTTATTTTACATCCCTCGTCCATCACCAACTTACTTCTTGATCTCTTTTTATAAATTAATCTTTTTTTTTTACCTCCCTCTGTCTCTACTCTGCTTCCCTGAAGAAAACAGTCAGACCCCAGAGGCACAACCGAGCCAAACTCACTCCCCGGAGCCTCGGGGACAGAGTGGGAGAGAGGCTGCATGCTCAACACAATATTGGATGTGTGTGTGTGTGTAATGTATCTGTGCTGCAAGGGGTGAGCCCAGGAGAGGAGATGGATCTATTGTGTTCCTCCAAATCCCCCCTGTTGATGCCGGAGTAGCAGATTTAGACTGATTCAGGTTACCCTTAGGCCTTTCCATGCTCTACAGGATGATGATGGTATTTACATCACACTCAAAACTCAGAAAGGCCTCCCTCCATTTTGAAAAACATGAATGTGGTAATAAAGGCTAAATCCCTCCCATTTATGCTCACAGCAGAGGGAATGCTGTCTGATAACTCCGAGCCCCGAGGACTTTGGCAGGCAGCAGGTTTTTTTTTTTTTTTGAGTGGGGTTTGTAAAAAAGCTGCATCAGAAGAAATCCAGGCGAGTTCAGGTCTGGTCTGGTCTCCTTTGTCAATAACTTTTGTTGTGATCTCCGCTCTCGCTTTTATCGTGTTTTGTTATCAGTTTTCTCTTTTGGTTTTTGTCTCTCTTGGGACGAGCTGCTAATTCCCACTAGGGGTTCTTCGTCTCACCTGTGGAGTTTTTCTTTATGCTCCTTTTCTTGTTTTATGCATTTTTACCCGCTGTTGAAAAAATAAATAGATAAAAAGAAAGAACTTGCACAATCATAGCCATCATAAATCTGATCTGCTTCAGCTGCCCCCAGGTGGTAGATGTGCTGGTTTTCTTGTGCTTCGGTGAACACGAGGTCGTCAGATCCACATTGAATCTTCAATGTATAACTGTAGAGATAAAATGTCTCTTATGTTTCTTGTTGATGCTTTTGTCACCTCTTCTTTCAGTTTATTCTCTTTCGGGACCTTTGTGTTTAAAGCTTACCGACTTTGTGGTCCTTTTTTTTTTTTTTTTTTTTTTTTCCTTGTATTTTATTTTATAAAAATATGATACCAAGACCTCAGAATCATTCTCTTCCCTGTCACACTTATTGAAGTGTGTGGGGTCTACTTTCTGCAGATCTTTTACCACCCCTTTAAATCCTTCTTCTGTTGAAGGAACAAATGAGGGGATACAGAAAATTTTTATTTCCTGCACTGGTCACCTGTGTTTAAATGCTATTTAAAAAAAATCAACCTGTGTGCTCACTTCTTAGCACAAAACAGGTGATAAAATGTTAGCAACCAGTTAATGAGCAAGGCGAATTAATTTGTAAAGAGAAGAACAAACCGGAGAGAGAAAGTCGAGGAAACGTTGCACCTGAATTCATCATGTGGCAAGAAACAGAGCTAACGTTTCCCTCCATGCTAACCGGGATTTAAACATTTAGTTATCTGGTTTTCGGCTTGCTGCCCCACAGTTCAGCAAAAAAAAAAAAAAAAAAAAATGTAAAATTGTAAAATCTATAAATAGATTGTGTGATTATGGCACATTGTCAACGCTGCGCTGGTGACCAGCTGAAGCCCACGTGCACGTACACAGGAAGGCTTGGTAATGGAGTTTCAGGGTTTGTTGGATGGGGGGGGGGGGGGCAGCAGCTATGGAGGGTCAGTTTGGCAAACAAATGCGCCCATGCTGCCCCTCTGGGATCCAGAGATGGGTAGAGCTGTCATGTCGAGGGAGCTGGCGAAAGATGAAGAGGTTACGCTGTTGGGATCACAGCTCTGCCAAAGCCTGCGGGACCTCTTTCTCTTCACAACACTCAGCCTAATCTCCTTCACTATCTCCCCTTTCATTTCCCTCTCTTTGCCTCCTTTTCATGTTCTTTGTCTCTTATCATGTTGGAGGCCCTTGTTCCTGGCCTCGCTCATGCCCCCCCCCCCCCTCGCTACGTATTTCTCTCTGAGCCTATTTTCAGGCAAACCTTTCATGGATTTTTATCAACGTTCCTTTTTTTTGCCTCCGTCCTACACCGTTTATTTCAGCATTAATTTCATTTCATTTGAATTGTTTTAATTCCGTTTCATTTCTTCTCACTCCCACTATCGCTCATATTTATTATTTAAGCCCTCAGCAGTGCCTCCGTATGTGCCTTCCCCTCTTTATAGATGCTGGCCCACTTCTGTCTCAAACTGTAAATTGTGCTTCGGATTGAGGGCTGTTCAGATGTCCGGACCGACGTCACAGCTCTGTGGTGTCAAGCTGGATATACACAATCAACAAAATGCATAATGTCACCACAGCAGCATTTATACTCTGCTGTATGTAGCACCGATTACTGATTACCAAGATTTGATAACGTGTGTTAGGAATGGAAGTAAAGACTGATAAGGATGAGTATACTGTTATTTTCACTGCTATGAATTTTATTATTCTTCTTGATCGAGACACTGATTTTCATCAGAAAGGGAGGAAATGCAGAAAAATGTATGTTAACCACGACAGGTGACAGCTTGTTCTAACTGTAATCAGCTATTCCACCAACAGTTTGATTAGCAGAGAGAAGCTGAAGATCTCCATGATTTAAACATGAGGTTGTGAAGATATTTCCCTCTCCATGAACGGCCTAAATGATTCATCATGACACAGGTTGGGAAAAATAGATACCTTTTTCCTAATTGAATGAACGTCTGTATTTGTGATGTCAAACAAAAGTAAATTTTATTACATCAATGTTGTCAGTCAGAGAAAAATCTACCTTGAACTGTTTATACATCATTTATATAATATGATATGAACATTTCATGACATGGCTTTTAAATTTGACAATGCATCTTTTCATAATGGGTGATGCTGTAGTCTCTTCACTATATTATAATATCTAGCTAACACATCTGTTTTCATTAGTTTACAACGTGGTTTAATGTCAAAAGGATTAACTGTAACTGTAGCTTTGTTAAACAACAGCTGGTGATAGCCAGGCTTCTAACATTAGCATTACATAAAAATAAACGTAGTTGCTTCCCTTGAACACGTGTCCTGTAATTAAAGGTGAGATAATTGAGGTAGGTATCCCAAATAAAACAGGCAGCTGGCTCGTGCTAATGGTAGCTAAAATGGTATCGTCTCGGCAGAGTAGCTATTTCACAAATCACACCTTTAAATGCATTAAATTTTAAAACCAGTTCCTCTTTCCGGTTTATTTCTTTCACAGTCCTGCTCACAAAATGGAGAACTCTTAACAGGATGCAAACCTGCCAACACGTTCTGTGGCAGTATAACTAAACCGCAGGATGCTCCCAGTCTATGAATGTAGAGGTTATTTTTCAACAGCGGCGTTTATTGGGAATAAAACCTTTTCTAACCTTGAGACCAATGTCAAACAAAATGAGACTGTGTCACTTTTGGATGTAAACTCCCCAAAATACATTTGCCTTCCTGTTACAGTCGTGACACCTGTCATGTTAGATTTCATCCAACTCGGTGCAGCAGCGCTCTTCAACATGCCACCAACCGAGGCAGCAACAGGACAGCAGGGAGAATGAGGCGGTGGCGGCAGTGGCGGCGGTGGCGGCGGCGGCGGTGGTGGTGGTGGTGGCGTTGAAATGAAACATGCAGGGAGGAAGATGATTTGGAGGCAGATAAAGAAGGAGGGAGGGGACGGCGGCAGACGGTGAACGAGGTGCAGGGAGATAATGATGGAGACAAAACAACAAGCAGAGGAAAGGGCAGTGTGTTTTAAGAAAAACGAGAGAACGAGCCAGGGAGACCAATAAAGAGTGGAAGAGACAATGGATGAATAAGGAATGAGAGTCCCCCAGATTTCTCTGCTGTGTGTTTGCAGATTTGATGAGGCTTGACCAGGTTTGGGGAAAAGGAGGAGGAAATGAAGTCACAGGACTGAATTTGCTCATGACAAGCATTGATTACAGTAACCAGCAGTCACTATGAGATAAAGGAAGGCGGTCGGGCCAGATCTGTGAGCGAGATAATGTGGGAGATTCTTTTGGTTGAGGAAAAAACTAAAAAAGAAAAAGCCACAAAGTGAAACAGACTGATGTTTCCCCCGTTATTAATTCAGCGGCATTTCAACTTTGACTGGCCTTTACGAGGCTGTCAGGAGAGAAAGGGCGGATTCAAAGGAGCCTAAAATTAGACCTATATAATTTGAAATAAAGCAACTGTCATATCATGACTTACAGCTATTGAGTTATTCAGTTGTAGTGGATAATATCAGTGATGATAACAATAATAAACAATGATGAGGGATAATGTAGCACGAATTAAAAAGATGACATTAAATAAGTAATGCTAAGAGTAGTTTAGTCTTTGTTTGGCGAGCCAAAAACATATTTAACAGCTTAAACTGAGCAACGTTAGTGAGTAATTTCATGCAACCAACTCGTGCTCAGTTAGATTTACACTGAGACCAACTGTGTGTCAGGTGGTGTTTAGGTCAGGGACGTATTTGTCAGCGTTTTGGATCTGACACAACTTCAACCTGCCTTATTTTCCATCATCGTCCTCTTTCATTCTAAACTGGCAGCTTGCTACGTGTTTTTTTTTTTTTTTTTTATGTCTTCTGACGAAACGCCTTCCCGTCACTTCCCTTACTTCGAGGCTGCCGTTTCTCACACGGCACTCAGATCGGGATGCGAGAGTTGGCGCCGCCTCAGCCGCCATAAAGCAGGTGTTACTAGGTCGACACTTTCATCCACAGCAGCTCGCCGTGCCATTAGCCCATTCATTTGTACCACAAGTGGCTCCGCTGGGAAATGAATGCTTCCCATTGTACGGCGCAGGACTGTACCGATGTCAGTGTCTTTGAAAGCAGAAACAGACAGGCAGCACGTGTTTCTTCCTCTTGTTGTCAGAGACCTCATAAAGAAAAGGCAGCCAGGCTTTAGACAGGCCTAATTAAAACTTCCATTGCTATGAATTCTCTGTGATCTCTCTATAAAGTCCCAGTCCAGGGTCCTCAGTGTCTCACGCCCCTCTGTATTTCTGTTCTATAGCCCACTAGTTCCTCTTGTTTGGGCCATTTTCCTGCCTCTTTATTATTTATCTATGTTATTTGTGTCAGAATAATGTTCATGTAACAGTGTTTTAAGTTTTTTAAAGCAGCGGGGAAGTTTGCTTTCTGTCAGAGAGGTTTTGTCAGAATTAGATTTGCACGTGTAGGAAAAAAATAATAATAATAAAGAAGTCTGTGAAGTTTTTCAAAGAACTGTATCGACAGTTTTTTAGCCGTTTTAAAAGAAGACCCTTGGGACACTGCAACATCAAAGAGCACATTCACTCTGCAGATCTGTTAACGTTTGCTTTTAATTCTTTCTCCGAACAAGATTGACTTGAAGCAGTCTTTGAAATGAGCAGCTTCGCCGTCTAGCGAGGCGTGAACTGAGCTGATTGACTCATGTCTGCCTGTTTAAAGATGATGCTACAGCTAGCAGGAAGCTAGCTTAGCATTACCGCCTGCGCATATTGCCTCTTTCGATGTTTCGTTAGGCTAACTGGCTGTGTTGTCATATTGATTGTTTCTCTGCTGCAAAAATATTTATCTATCTAAAGGTTTTTGCTAGCTACTGCAAAGGCACAGAACATTGATTTCTGTAAAAGAAGTAATTAATGTAATCAAAACATTGATTACAATAATTAAGCACACATTTCCTACAGTGCAGTGAACTGACTCCAAACCTGCTCTTTACTCAGAATAGATGTTTTAAAACGTTTCTGTAATTTGACTTTTAAACGCTACATAATAGACCAGAACAATGATGACATCATGTTTTGAACTGAAGTCTCTGTGGCTGTAATTCAGAGATCACATCAGCAAAAAGCAAATTGTTGTTTTATTTCTCAGTCACCAAAGATAAAAACTCACAGTTCTGTGACTTATAGGTGTCGACATCAAAGTGAGCAAGAAATGCAGGCATCTCTCACTTCTAACATGCTGGAAGGGGATAGAGGAGGTGGGGGGTTGTTTCCTTCCTCCTTCATGCTTCATGTTTCCTCCCACTTTCGGTGCTCTGCTTCACAAGCGTCAATCCTCTGAGATATTTAAAACAGCACCATTTGAAGCCTGACTTGTTTTTCATTTTTGCTCTTGTGAGAATCTGTACTCTGATGTTTTGACATCCTCAAAATTGCTATAATTCCTTTTGCACACAACTTACGAAACTGTTAATTGAGCAATTACAGCAATATCGATCTGTCAAAATCACCAGTTGTAATGCTATACTGTCCCCTCCCCCCGCCAACCGAAAGTCAAAGCTACGTGGTACCTCATTCGAGCGAATAACGAAGCGGACTCTGACGAGGTAATTTGGCATCTAGATAAAGGCAGAAGCAGACACTTTTAATCTTATGACGTTTGAAGTTTGGCCTGTTTCCGAGTCTGCCCTGATTAAAGATGGAGTGAAGTCTGTGTGTGTGAGACGGCTGAGGTGGAGATGCTCCTGGTTAAACATGGTATTTCTTGTCTACGGGACGCAGCGCCCTGCATGGCAGCCTCAGCTAATGGGAATCTGCTGCCTGTCATCTATGGCCAGGCCATTTCATCAGAATGTCAATAAGGGGGGGGAGAAAAAAAAGTAGTATAGAATTTCTGCTGCTTACTGATGAATGCAACAATGGTCGAAGCAAAAGGAGAACAGAACAAATGTGTTGCCCGAAGGGCAGGGAAGGCCGGCTGCGACTTGGGGGAGATATAGATTGATGAGGGATTGTTCGCTGGGAATGAGATTTCATAAGAAGCTGTAGATTTTCTCCCTCCAGCTGCAGGTATGAAACAGAGCTGTGTCACAAGAGCAGTAATACAACCTCCCCCTCACACACACACACACACACAGTACCCCTGTGTGTTTACCACATGCACCAACAGGGTTCGGCCACGGTTCGGCTGCCAAGGAAACTCACACTGGTTGTGTGTGTGATTGGGCTCTTTTGCCTATGACTAATAGATGAAAGCCTGGAGAACTGCAGTTGAATAATTGAGGTCTTATGTAATGATAATTGCAGCCCATAAATAGGGATTCACCTTTGGCAGAGCACGGACTCCATTTCCTCCATTTCCAGGTCGGCTTCACGAGCGTCCCCCCGTCATGAAGCCGAACTCGCTGCTTCGCTCTGAGATCATTCTCTGTCTTTTGGCTAGACGCCGCCTCTCTTTCATCTCCTCTTTATGTCTCGTCATACCCGTCTTAATGTCTTTCTTCTTCTTTTGCTTTTGTTGTTGTTTTCATCTGTCTCAGTCTTTGTTCATGTGTGTCTGTCTGTCTGTAGCTGGCAGAGTAGTGACAGCCTCAAAGCGGAGCCTGCTGGAAGAGCCGGTATTGAACAGGAGCCTCAGTGAGACGCTTTCCTTTAATTGCTGTCAGATGCAGGCTGGGAGTGGCAGCAAGCTGGAACAGCTGAAAGTTTAGCAGCAACGTTTAAGAGCACAGGAGGAATGAACTTTAAAATGAAGCGTTCACTCGTATTATAAAATAAACAGCGCCATAATTTCTTGCTTATATTCAGCCGGACGGGTGGATTTGGGTTTCACTTGCCCCGACTCTCCACCCCACTGTGACTAACGGTTCGCTAAGTCTCTCCCCCTGTTGCTACACCTGTCACTGTGACATCATCTCGGAAGTGAAAAGATCATTCGTACAGTACGTAAACTGAGCTCACAATGAAAAGTGACTTCAAAGATGGATCCGTTTATACCAAAAAGTCGACCAAGTCACAGTCCTGTGTCAGCGTGTTCCCACATATTATGATACTAACACTGTCAGTATATGAGATAGAGACTTTTCTGGGTGTTTGTGAAGTCTAAACTTTGTCCAGCAGTCTGATGTGAACTTACACGTGTAAAGAAATGCTCCTTCAGCTTGGAAGTAACTGTGATTCTCTGTTGTTACAAACGTAGGCAGCCGAACTCTGGTCCTGCTAACATGGGTTGCTCTTAAAAGCACAGTTTAATCAGCCCCTTGCCTTTTTTTTGCTCTTGTGCCTTTGGTTAAAAATAAAGTCTTTATCCTCTAAATAGTTGAAATATTAAACTGTGTCTGAGTGTACCGTTTACTTCTGATTGTGCATCAGGCGGTTATCTCTTATGTGAATTTTGGCCTCTCTTGAGGAACTGCAGCTGTGTGTGTGTGTGTGTGTGTGGCAGCCTGACGGGTCACTGGGTCTTTAACCATCATGTCCCATTTTCTGGAGCCGTTTAGCTGTGTGGCTGAGAGATGCCCCCTCCTCCTCGGCCTCCCAGCGCTTGCTTTCTCCTCCAAAAAGTGACTACAAAGCGTACAGTGATGTGTTTTTTTTTTTTTTGGTTTGGTTTTTTTTTGGGGGGGGGGTGCAGTAGGTGGGGCTGTAATGATTTAATCATCACATAATGAATGGAGAACATCACTCAGACCCGGAGTAGCTCAGGTGTTTGCCACCCCAAGAATACTCAGGCTGATGAATCTCACTGTCTGCGCCGCAATTGATGGCGTGTTTTAATCTTCACCGCTAACCGCAAGTACCAGTTTATTTTTAAAGTGTCAAAGATTCATCTCCAGCAGCAGATGCATGAGAATTAGCTCAAGTGTTCATTTGAGGAAGCTTTGCTCCTGATTTTGGCTCAAGATTTATATTGACTTTCACTGTTTCTTTGGCTCTAAGTGATGATTGTTGTTCCTTTTTTTTATTATTATTATTATCAATCAATCTGATGGGAAATGTAAAGTACATCCATCTTAGATTTCAACACCTGGCCCGGTGTGACATCTTTAAATATCATGTTGTTTTTTGTCGATTTAAAATGCTAAGAGAACCAGCTCACATGAGAGTTTTGAATTTTGTTTAATAAACCGTCCATAACATGACCAGACAAAACCATGTCTCCAAATTTTTGGTTTAGAAATGTTTTTCAGGAAACAGGAGAAATCTCCAGGACCACAGGACAGCAACAAAATATATTAAACAAGTATATAAAACATTCATGTGTCGGGGTGATGGGGAGTTCGTATTACAAATTCATATTTGGCTAATGTAAACAAACATTGGTACTGTGAAAAATGTCATGACTGATCGGTTTCGTGTTTAAATAATTCATTTAGTCGAAAGCCAACCAAACAATGACTGCTTCCAGACTTTCTCTGTTAAATCATTGATTATTATTACAATCATGAATCATTTGGGCAGTTTTTTGAGGCGGGGCCATGAGCCCGTGTTTAGGATCACAGTTCACAGGGCATTCAATCTAAGCAGCCAAGGTCCTAAATGATCAGATTTCATTTGATGAAGACGGTGCACTGAATGGTGAACTTCTACTTTATACAGTTAATTGGCAAACTGAAAACAAACCCAACTGATAGATTAATAAACGGTGCAAATGATCAGCCACATGAAACGTATTCATCACTTGTTTTTGTTTGTTACCTTCTCTGAATTAGAAAATGCAGCCTGTGTTTATTTATTTATTTGTGAGTAGAAACCACATAAACATCCTTCGTTCTTTTATCGATAGTTTTCAAAGGTAATATTTGCAGAAACTGGGTTGAAACTTTCCTGTTGTTGTGAAAACTCCAACATAAAACCAAAAGCTACTGGATTTCTTTTCTTTCTTTTCATAAAACAAAACTCCTGCTTAATTCTCATGGGCCATAAAGTTGTTTTGGATAAAAATTTAAATTTTCAATAAAAATTTAAAGTGTGCGGCGTGCTCTTTGTGTGAGGCTCCAGTCTTTGAACATGGCCATAATTGGAGAGCTTGACAAGAAGGGGAAGGAGCGACAAGTGAGATCTCATGGGACCCTGCGGCCTCTTGAATTTGGTTTGGAGGCGGGGCTTCTCTGACAGAGCGGGAAACACAGAGATGCAGAGCTCTCTGTAGGCTTCTGTCACATCACGTTGTTGGTGTATTTTTAGACCGTCTGTGAATTAAATCTATGTGTTTTTATTTGTTTACCTTCGTCAGGCTGTCATAATGTCAGCCGGGGCGCATAACTGACTGCCTGCTTTGTTCACAGGCAGCTTTGTAACGCTAGCAGACGTACAGGAGCTGCAGAATACGTGTACCTAGATGGCCTGCGACTGCGCTTGTGTTTCCTGCCACGGCCGTGTTTTCCCGTCTGTAGAAGGCGCTTCGGGAGGAGTAGTAAAATGTGTTGATGACTCGCTATATGAGAACACCTTCGGGAGGCCATCCAGCCTTTTATTGGTGACAAGAGATGAAGGAGATTTTTGCAAGGCGTGCTGAATAGTTGCAGTTACTCATGGCATCCCTGGTGGAAGGCGATCCGTGTGTGTGTGTGTGTCTATAGTATGGATATCTAGAGGCACCTACTACATGTCCGACTACGAACCGTATCTGCATACGTGCGTGTGCTTTAAGTGGGTCTGCGCCTTAAGGAGGAAAGTCAGCACATTCCGCAAACGAGGTCCTTGGGGCCACGTCGGAGGCTATAGTGTTACGAGCCGTCCAACGGCGACCCGTGACCAAATGTGGATGAGTTCTCAAGTGTGGATTCGTGCCGAGGCTTCATCGTTTCACCCAGGGATACATTATACGCTGTGAACATCGTCTGTGGTATGCCACGAGGACCCGAGGGGCGAGGAGTGGTGCTTTAAAAAAGCCCTCCAGTGGACAAGGCTGTATGTCCGTAGACAGTATGTTTAAAATACCCCAGATCCTTGCAGCCCATGATGGGCAACAAGCAGTGCAAATGTCAGATTGTCTGAGCTGTGGTGGAGCTGAGGTCGTGGCGGTCCGGGGAGGAAATTTCTGTGATAACTTAGCTGAGAGCTGATCAGTGTTGATTTGATCCTCATTAGCTAACTAGTTATCAACCCGTTGAATAAAAATGACATTCTATATCTCTCTCTTTTTAAAACCTCAGCCTGATGCAAACTGCAAATGTAGAAGGAAAAATACTAAAATAAATATATGTGCCAGCTTCTCAGCATCTCGTTAAAGTTATTCTGGTGGATTTTCTCCTTTTTATTTGATAGCTGGAGACAATAAAGAGGGGAAGACATGCAACAAAGCTCTTTGTCGTGACCCTCGTGGCTCCAGCAGCTGAGCGCCTCATCAAAGATAACTTACAAGTTTATAGTTTGCTCCTTCACAGTGAGGAAGCTGCAGTCAGAGTGGATTCAGACACTTCATCAAAACGGGTGTAAACTGTACATTTGCTGAGAACTAATTCCAGCCGCGCAGTAATGTACATTTTGGGCTCCACGCAGAATCCACAGCGGTCTTTGTGCAATTGAATCAAAATAAACTTCAGTGGCTGTAATGAGGAGAGCAACAGCAGCTCTTCTGTGTTTTTTGGACAACAACGGCACAGAGGAATAAACAACAGTGTCAGGCTCAGTGGTCCAAATGAGCTTCTTCAGCTTGTGAAGTAAAAACAAACAAACAAACAAAAAAAGGCCTGAAGGCCCAAATAGACCTGACACCACAATAGTTATTTACAGATTCCTCTTTTTCTAGCTGTGTTTTTATGTTTTTATGTGTTATTTTTGAGTACAGCCGATCCTCCAGTGGACCTCCATGATGGCAGCAGCACAGCAGTTGTTGCTAGGGAATCTGTGATGTAACTGCAAAGTGTGTGTGTGTGTGTGTATAAATATAGACTGTGTGTGACTGTGCGAGACAGAGGAAAAAAGCGGGTGAGCGAGCTACTGTACTTGCATCACCATTATTTTTTTGGGGCTGGGGGGTTGCACATGCGGCACAGCACCTGTTGTGTTTAACTGACGCGTTGATACAAATGCACGTGGCCTCGTTTTGGGTAAAAAAAGAAATCACCTGAGCCACAGCCAGTTTTTGGGTCGCTGCTCTTTCACCACACAGGAAGGATCACATGTTTGGAGTAACAGTTACCCCCCTCCCACACGGCGCGGCGTCCTGATGGCAGCTGCTGTGATGTGGTCCTCAGCGACGGGGGGGTGACTGCTAAGACCGATGAAATCGGCTGTAAGAGGCCCTTGTCTCCAGCCTGCCAGGCGCTTATAGAGAGGAGAGCACACGAGCAGATTACTGATGAAGGTGTGGAGGGGGACGAGGCGCCGCCTCAGCAGCCTCACCGCGGCCCTCGGCTCCGTGGCACCAGCCCTCAAGCCAGCGTGGCTTCGTGGTGCGGGGCAGGACAGGCGGGGGGGGGGGGACAGGAGGATGATGGGATTTATGAATAAGCCTCGGGGATCAATTGAACACACACACACACACAAAGGAACATAAGACAAATAAAACAATGGTGACAGGCTGAAGAGAGGAGAGGAAGCGATAAGGTGAGGAGTGAGGAGGAATGAGGAGGGCAGGATGATGTGATGCATGCTAGTTGTGGGAGCTCCTCTGCTCTGCTCTGTCCCTCCAGGAAGTCATACTGCTTCTCCTCTCCATCTGAAGGAGGCTGTGTCACCATGGCAACCGGAGAGAATCTGCGCCCGTCTCTCGGTTCGTCGGGCCGGGCTGGGCCGAGCCGGGCTGTACGTGTGGCATACACTCGCTGTGTTTTGCTCGAACACGTCGGCTCATCGCTGCTGCATGTGTGCCTCCATCTGATGCGTGACTGTTGCACTCAGTGTGTGTGTGTGTGTGTGTTTGGGTTTTTCTTTTTTTTTTCTTTTTTTTTTTTTTTTTTTGGTTGTATTTTGTTATGAGCATCATGTGCAACCATGCGTGTGCGGGAGGAAGATGCACACTCTCACACACAGACTCACATTCAGTTTGTACTGCAGGCTTTATTTTTAGCACGTGGCACTTATATAATCAGGGTGACACTGGGGGGAAATAAAAGGAGGGGGGGGGGCAGCTCCTGTTTTTCCTTTACTCTCTATCTGCTGCTCCCGCTCTCTGTTTTCCTGTCCCTACATTTTCCTTCTCTTGCTTTCTATCTCTCTTCACCTACATTTTCTTGTTTCTCTCCACCTCTTTCATCCTCTCCGGTCTCTGCCTCTTCTCCGCCGGTGCTCCCAGCCTCATTACATATTTGACTCCACATCTCCTCTGCTTGTGCTTCTCTGTTTCCCACACCCGTCATCCGTCTTCCTCTCTTCGAGCCTCACCTTCATCTCCCTTCGCCATGACACTCTGCAGCCATGGCAGGGAGGTGGGTGGGGGGGCAGTGAAAACAAATGTTGAAACAGAAGTGGGTAAAAGAATGAGAGCGAGAGAGGAGAGAGATAAAAACACAGAGAGAAAGATGAAGGAGGGAGGTGAAGAGGGCATAAAGGGAGACGAATCGTCGTCCTAAAGGAAGAACTGAGGGATCCTCTCAGACAGATTCCTCACTTCTTGTAAAGACTCTGATCCCCAAGTGTTCGGCTCTCCACACTCTCTCTCTCTTCCTCTGTGTCAGCCCATTCCTCAAGATAATTTGAGAATAGATGGCATTTCAGCGTTACTTATTGGGATCAGTGCAGAGCGTTCTTCAGGAATCCCTCCGCCACGGCGACTCGGCCCTTCTCCCGTTACATCCAGCAGCTCGCAGCTTTGCTCCTAAGCGGCCTCTCTCCGTGGCAAAGGTCCGGATCCACCTCAAAAACAGCCGACGCTCACTGCACGGTGCCGTGGTGCATTGGATGTGATCAAGTGGTACACGAGCTAAAAGCCACATCTGAAGAGTCATCAAAAAGTAAATGGTGCCTACCAAACGCACGGCATCCTGCTAGCCCTGAGGAAATTTGCTTACGCTATCACCTCTAATTACTTTCGCTTGACACACAGTGTTGCCAGCATCTCACATGAATTAGCTCAAACCCTGTAGTTAGGGAACAAACTGGAAGTAGCTGCTGATGTGCAGCTATTTAAAACAGCTTACCAACTGATAAAAGACGTCCTCACAGGCGTAAATACAGAGGTCTGTGCATCTGGGGCACATTGTTGTTGGTCTAATTTATCTGCCGTGTAAATAATAGACATTTGTAAGTGCTTCGTGTTGATGTGCCTCAAATTTGTGTCTAAATGAAGTGAGATCCTCCAAGGCTGAAGAGTGAAGCTATTCCTCATTCCCACAAAGTCCTGATACAAAAAACTGTTTTTATTTTGTATCTATCTTCATCCGGTTAAAATTGTGTTGTAAAGTTCTGTTTTGCATAAACGAGGCTTTAAGTGAGAGGTGGGGGAAGGTATTTTTGGATTAAGCTCAGTTAGCCACTGCAGAGATGGCGACAGATCAGCAATCTGCACATAACCACTTTAAGACGTCCTCTTCCTGCGCGTGACGTCACAGAGCCTGTAAATGTACCTGAGGAGTGGAAATTGTTTCCTCTTTCGCTGCTTCCCAACACAGGCTGAAAATACCTAATGGGAAAAGATTTGGTTGACGAATTTTGGTGATTATGTTTTAATAGGTACAGATAAGTTTTGTTACCGAGACCTGCTCCTGTTGTGCAAAAAAAGGTGTGTGTGTGTGTGTGTGCAGATGTAAGTATCCCCCTGTGTGTGTAGGCAACAGCAGGAGTTTTTATGAATGTGCGTGCCGATGTGCATATGTTCAAGTTCTGTGTTTGTGTTTGTGCGCGCTTTGTCCGGCACTTCAGAGATCTCAGACGGTCTGCAGCTCGGGGAGCAGTGACTGTCAAACACCGATGGCCTGACCGCCACTGAGAGGGATTCCTGCCTGTTTAAGATGTACAGTGTGAGGAAAATGTGTTTTTCTTTGCCAGCTACAGACATTTAACCTTTATCCCATCCATAAATATTTTCATTTTTAATACGCTGCTCTAAACCCAATGACCTCTACCTTTAGAGCGGTTGCATTAAAATTTATCATCAATGCAAATGATAGTTGACACGCTGGAGCTACTGACACAGCAATTATGTACCAGAGTAATGGAGTTTGATAGAAGTCTAACATGGTTTTAATTCAGATGTTAGTTTACTGTTTACATTAACGTGCACGCACACGATTATTTAATGACATGCTCATCATTAAACTCGTCATTTTTTCTAGAAATAAATCACTTTTTCAATCTCTTGTGAAAGCGATTTAGCTCCTGATTGGGCGATCCATCATCTCCGTTGATATTTTGGGGAATATGTTCATTAGTTATTGTCCAGTTGGATGAGAACATTAATGGCACACACTCGTGTGTCGATGTTGAGTCTGGAGCTGAGGCAGGAGGAGATCAGCCTGGCTTAGCTTAGCATAAACACCGGAGGACCTTATCGTTGATTGATCGTTGCATCTTGTTTACATGTTAGACTCGCAAATCATTTGTGTGATCAGCTCGTGTTAATTAGCAGGTTTCAGATGTGCTGGGATGTATTTTTTGAGTTTTAGCAGCTAATGTTTTTATGCAATGCTTCAGTTCCAAACTGTAAACTGCACTTCAACACACAATAAAAGAACATTAAAAGACTGTGTTTGAATTAGAAGGGGAGCCTAAGTACAACTTTAATCAGAGAAGTTCTGTTGAAAATAGAAAAATGACCTTTGCTGAGGCCAATGTCAAACAGCACAGAGCGGAAAAACATCTAATTCTTACTTAATGAGCTGGATCTGCCCCAAAATTGAATGGGTTCCTTCTGACCCCTGTCACATCCCTCCTTGACGTTTGGTACAAATAGTTCAGTCCTTTTTCTGTCCTCCTGCAGACAAACCGACACAGGTGATTACATATGATACATAACAGCATGTGTCCGAATATGTTTCCTCCTCGACCGTAACAGTTCCCATTATATCTTAGAACATGGTGATATTACCTCAGCCATCAAAGCTGTGCCTCATGCGGCGCAGCCTGGATTGTATGACTGCACAGCCGGTCTGTTGAAAGGTAAATAACACGTGTCCAGTTCCGTTGGACATTAATTCAGCTTTTTCATTTTCATCTTTTGAGTAAATTCAGTTAAGCCTGTTTTAAAATCCCAGCTGGTGTCATGATTGTGTCTTTACCAAGCTCCTGCATCGCTGGCTTGAAACCTGCCTCGTTCATTATTGTTGTCTTGACCTCATCCAATGTACAAACCCTGCAAGCGAGTCCCAAGCTCTCAAATCTGATAATATGGAAAACCATTTCAGGTCAATCAGGAAATTGCATCTGGAACCTGTCCAGGGATTACAATAGCAGGCGTGGACAAAGCAGTGTAGAATTATTGTTGATCTTGGATTACAGATGGAGGCAGCCGAGCGGTGACCTATCACGCTGTTGTTGATACAGCTTTTTGGTCCTTCCCTGGCCGCTGGCTCGGTCATCGTACCTGGGCCAGGCTTTCCTCGGGCTCGCTGTTGCAGCAGAGCCGAGGGAAACCGCACCGCTGCTCCTCGGTGATGTTTGGTCACAGGCGGCTGCACACGAGGCCGTGTTTTGTGTTTGTGTGTCGTAGAACAAGGCATTATGCACGTGTGAGTTAAGTCTGCATTGTGGAAAAACTACAGTAAATGCATGAGTGCGTGTGTTTACGTTTGCGAGCGCAGGTGTTGTGCAGCTCGGCCATGTCTTTTTTTTTTTTTTTTGGGAGGAGGCCTGACAGGCAGTCACAGTGAAGGCTTTCTAGTGGCTGTAGTTTTGAGCCTGATGTTTCAGTGACACATCATTACATATTGCTCAAGGCAGTGCAAGTAACAGTGACCTTTAATGCTGCTGTCGAGCTCCACACACACACACACACACACACATACACACACATACTGCATGTGTGTACGTGTGCGAATGCAGCTCCATATGTGGATGTATGTGCCAGCTACTCTTTAATTATCTCTCCGTTCTTCGGTACATTTGGCTTGTCTTAGCACTGCAGTACGAAGACACATGCACAAATGCACTGTGGCAGAGGCTCCTGACATTCATGCCCTAAAAGTAAACTCTTTTCAAAGTCATTTACTTTAGATCCCTCCCCCCCCGTCATCCCCATCCAAAATCCAAGTCAAGCGGCCCTGCTTAGCATTATTTATTCATGTCACAGAGCGTGGCAGGATGTTAATAGCCTTATTACGCACTACATCTGTATGGGAACAGCTGCATCTGTTTTTTCCCCTTTCACCTTGAACCCATCTGTACCTGGTTACAGCGCTCAAGGTCAAAAAAGGCTAACTACCAAGCTAACTGCGTTCTAGCATAAAAAAAACACTAAGAACTGACACCGAATGTGTTCACAATGCACGAAAAATGTATCAGCAGAAAGCCACGACGCGCCCTGTTTCAGGATGTGGGGAAGATAAGGTAAGGTAAAGCTTTATTAATCCCTTTAAACGGGGGAATCTGCACATTGCAGCTGCAAGGAATAACTAGGATAGTTTGATGAGGCAGGAAAAGGAAGGATTTAACATAAAAAATACGTAACGATGTGAGCTAAATTTTGTTGGTTGCTGGCTTAAATCAAACAAATGAAGATGCGCACTAATATACTCTGACTTGGCTTCAAATGAAAGATATTTTAGCCGTTTCCTGTTTGTGAGAGGATTGATATCACTCTAAGAAAATCGGAGTTTTAAAGGCAGATTTTGCTGCTTGATGCTAAGATACGCTAACCTGCCGCTGGTTGTAACTTCATCCTGACACGTTGGTGCTATCGATCTTCTCGATCAACTCTTGACAAGAAAGCCAATAAGTGAATTTCCTGAAATGTCAAAGCGTTCCTCTTAAAACAGCAGAAAGTGAAGCCGATGACAGACGTGGCAGCAGCAGTCACCCTGCACGCGTTTCTTTTTTCTGTCACTTCACTTTCCACTCTGAGACGCTGTTATCTGTTTTCCCTCTCATCCATCCTTTCATTTCAGCTCCACTGACCTAATATTTTGGATGTGAGCGGTCTGGGATGGCATTCTTTGTCAAAATTCAGAACGCATATGTTTTTACTTCCTCTCGTGTGGCGGCGAGAGCCGAGGCAATATCGAGCAGATAAAGTGTTGATTCAGGGGGAAGGAAAGTGTCAGATTAATAACGAAGACGGGGCCACGAGGGGCAGCGGAGGAAGCAATAGAAATTAGACAGGCTGTCCTCATAGTTCAGCCGGCTGAGGCGTGTGACGTGCATTTGTGAGCGTTGTGGGTTTGAATCGGGTTCATACAGCTGTGTGTTTCTACCTTCACACTTGTAGTCCCCCCACCCCCCACTTCATGCAATCTAATGAGAGCAAAAAGGCAAACAACATTTTAATTTTTAATAACAAAGATGGGTCATGACAGGCGGTGGAGGAAGCAGGAGAGTAAAAATGAACGCAGGGACCCAGGAAGAGACAGGAGGGAGGGAAAGGAGGAGGCGAGGGAGGAGTGAAGAGAACAGATGATCCTTCATCCGTCAGGGGTAAAGTAACTAAGTGCATTTACTCAGATACTTGTACTTTCCATTTATTTATATAGTGGTTATATTTAAGGTTAACTTGTATACAGTATAATAAAAAATAAACAGTCATATATTTAACTTTATATCTCATAGTTATATACTGTGATGGAAACCACTCTGAAAATTAATCTTCATACTTAATATGAATACATCGTGCTGCTAATTCTTTTGCTTTTCTGTTATCATTGTTTGACATTTCAAATTTGCTTAATCCTGAAATGTGTAATAAAGATAAAAATGCTCATCATGAGCTTCGAGGGGCCAAGATTACAACACAACAGATAAAAACAACACAATCTCAGATGGAATAAACTGGAACCAGGGAATATTTGACATTTTGCCTTATAAGTAAATGGAGAATGGAAATGATTGATGATTAATCTTATGTTGCTGATTAAGAGCTCCAGCGTGTTGGTAGGAAGGAAGGCAGAGCAGAGGAGAGAGCGTGTATGTGCACTGCCAGACACGATCAGAAAAAGCAAATAAAGAACATGGTATCTCTCCTTCCATCCTGCATTATGTTAATGAGCCTGAGCCTTCTAATGCTGCAGCTCCTCACTGAGCCCGTTTAGTGAATATAACATGAACGTGAACGCACACACCTGCATGTGTACACGGCAAAGATATGGACACGCACGCATGTAAGCCAAAGTAGAGTCTTACATAATCATATGTGCGCACCTTTCGCACGGCTGCACAGAAACAAGCGCCCCCTCGCCCACAGCATCCCTCTAAATTACTGTTTTCGGACATGCCTGCACTTCTGGTTTTCAGATACATCGTGCATTACTCATGTTTGTTAACAGAAAAGTCACTCAGAGTGACATCATCATCATCCACCCTCATCTCCTCCTCCTCCTCTCTCATCTCGCTGTTGATCACATGACATGATTGTGTCACCCTCTGAGTCAGGATGTACAGTCCTAAACCAGATCTGTTGTTGGTCAGAAGCAGAGATGGGCTTTTTGTTGTTTTTTTTTTTTTTAGCTTTTCTTTGGTGTGGAAATTTAGTTTTTGTGTAGTTTTTTTTTTTTTTTTCTGAATGTACCACATAATGTGTGACCTTAGCAGCTCTAAAGTCAAAAAACATCACATATGGACGATCCCTGATTTATGCTCACCCTGTCCACTGTTTTTCTCCTTCAGAAAGTGAAATCTTACATTTTCCAGAATGTCCTTCAGCAACTTGTGGGGAGTGTGTGTGTGTGTGTGTGTGTGTGTGTGTGTGTGTGTGTGTGTGTTTGGGGGGCTGTAGCAAAGGAAACAGCAAAATGTGTTTACTGATGTGCAGGATTGTTACTTTTCAAAAAAACAAAACTGCCAATACAAAAATTGAGGCTGCGCTGCATTCAGGCCAAAGGTAGGTGCTACCACAGGAGGATTTAAGGTCTTTGCTTTGCTCTCTTGTCATGTAAGGCACCTTTGCTCTTTGATTGTCAGGCTTTTATTCTGGTCCATGCAGTAGTTGAAAGTCTATTACTATTTTGAAAATGTATTTTTAATTGACACAATAGCATCAGTTTTTGTACTAGTATAATAACAATCATCATCATCATCATAATAACTAAACAAAGTGCACTTTCCATATTTTTTGACACCCGAGCAGCGCAGCTTTGCAGAACCATTGCCAGTGTTGGCTGGTGGCAACCAGCCAGTGAGGGATCCCATCCTTGTTGCTGTGCTACAAGCACAGATTAGCCAATGCAGACCGGAATACAAAGGGAGAAAAACGTAGTTGTTGCACATATTGGATGAATAGGTGTGCTTAACTTTCAGCTGGAGTCATTAAACTGCAATAAAAGATGAAATATTGTGCCATCATAAACTTTACTCTAAGAAAGTTAAGACAAGGTATGTGACACTGTGGGCACAATTAGAAAGCTTCTCACTGGATTTATATCCAGTATTTGATCCAGATGAAGGTGTAATTGACTGTCAAAGTCAAATTCTGTTGTGTTGTGTTGTGTGTCTGAGGCCTGAGAAAAGAGCTCTGGTATTCGTGTCATGTGGACGGCAGCTGTGGGACGGAGGCTCCCAGTGAACGTTCATTCATATGTCACTTATCTATGCCAGAGTGCCTTTGCTTTTTCAGGCTGAAAAAGGGCAAGCCGTGTGCGCACGTCCTGGATAACAGAGGTAGAGAGGAACGACCCGGCCTGTTTCGATGAATGAGTAAAGTCGGCCTCCTCCTGTGTGCGTTGAGCTGACCGAGGCTGCATCGCAGTGTGAAGTACACCGTGCACACTTCGCACACCTGACAACCAGTGTTTGGACGCCACGAAAAACAGTCCCAGACTTATTTATTAGTTTTCCAGAATATGTAAAATAAATGAGAAATCAACAATTATCCTGCATAAATAATCAGAAGAAAGTAAATTAGTCCTGAAAATGTTAATGTCTCTGTTCCTTTGAGTATAATGAAAACATAATGCATGAATATATTTCACTTAATAGCTGGGTGATGCACGTTTAATGTCAAAGCAGTTAGCATAAACATGGTCTGACATTGAGCATAAAACTGTAAGAAATGCAAAAATTTTATTCGGCTTCTCAAAATAAATCATAGAAGAAAAAAAAAGAAAAACGAACAACTAATAAATCGGCATGGATGGGGGAGGGGGTGCAGCTGTTGTGTGAGCATCGATGTGAATTTCAAGTAAAGGAAATTAGACATATTAAGATAATACCACATAAAACATGGAGTTCTCTTGCTGTCCAATCATAACTAAGCCCTAATTTGCCCTGTTTTGATTTCATTCATCTCTGCTGAATTGCTCTTGAGCAAGGCAGAGAGGATTCACCCTGCAGCAGTGACTGTGTAGTGTGTAAAAACAACGCTGCCATTTTTAGAGTTGGATTCCCAACAGAGCCAGAGTCCTCGCCTTCCCCTTGCCTGTAAAATGCGTCGCTTTGAAACGTTGTTCAGTATCCATGGTGATGCCGAGTCCGAGGGGGGAAACGACGTTGAAGGACAAACTCCCCGCCCCAATCAGATGACACTCATTTAAAACATGTCAGCCAGCTCTTTTCCCGCTTGCCACCCTTTTTTTTTTTGCCCGCCGTGGTCCCATTTCATTATTTCTTTCTTGCCACATGTCAGCCCGTGTTTGGCGCCGCTCCCGCTCGGAGACACCCAGATAACTCTAATGGTGGCTAGCTAATGACGCCTGGCTGCAGATTTGGCTCCAACTAAATGAATGAGGGCCGTGTGAGAACGGGGGGATCAGACAATCCGAGCGTTGCGTGCCAGACGGATATAGCAGTCCGTCCACCTCGCTGGCAGATTGGACGAGGAAGAGAAGGAGGTCTGGTGTGAACAGCTGGTGGCTGAATGAAGTGTTGCGGGATGATGAAAGGAAAGCCAGGAGGAGACGACGAGGTCAGGGTCCTCAGGCAGCTTTACAGTCCATGAGATCAGACCTGATGAAAGACCGAAGTGATCCTGGCCACTTCGGACTCACGTCAGCCTCGTACTATTAGATATCGCACAGATAAATATCTTTAATGGTACCTTGTGGTTTTGCACAACTCAAAGACAGCTGAGCTTTCACTCAGGTCTGTTTGTTTGTCTGCAGGATCACACAAAAAGCACTGAACTGATTTGGGGTGAATTTGAAGGGGGAATGAGAAGAACCTGTGATTGTTTGCTGTAAATTTTGACTTTACCACCGAAGTCTGGTGTTGAAAGAGGCCTGTGCTCCATTAAAGCTTCGGGTTTATTTGTTGATTTGCTTATTTGCCAGCAGTGAAGTGATTTGCATCAAACTTGGTGGCGAGGAAGGAGGAGGACGAGCGGGGGCCCTGGCAGCAGCCCATTAAATTTTGATGTAGATAGTGAAGCCAGAAAGCCAGAAACACACGTAGGATTGTTTAGCCTTGGCAGAGCCGTGTGTGTGTCGCTCCAGCATGGTTTGTTTTCCAGTGTTTTTTGATAGCAGCATATAAGAAGCCTTGTGTTTGCTGTCTGAATAGAAACATTCGTATTGCCAGTGCTAGAATTTGAGTCTTGAAAAACGGCTCATCTATTTTTGTCTTGTGACTTTGATCACAGCAGCCGACATTCAGTCAGTCAGGAGCAAACCCGACTCCACACCTTTACTTCCCGCTCCTTTCCTTGTTTCAGCGGCTCCAACATCGACCTCTTTTTGATAGAGGTTAATTCCTCAAGCATGCACACTGAATGAGCCATCTCAAGCTGAGTGGCAGGCTTCACTGTGGGGGCGCTGGGGCAGTCAGAGGACACTGACTTCCTCTCCTTTTTCCCTCCCAGCCACCACCTTCCTTCCTTGCCTCCTCCCCCCTCCCTTCTCTGCCTCTGTATTGGGCTCCTGGGGGGCCGTGGACAGGTGTTATGTCCCTGTCAGGGGCCGCTCTGGAAGGAGATGGCTGGAATGAAGTTGGCATGGAAATGATGGGGAAATCAGGTCAGCATCTTCAACTCCCACACACACACACACACACACACAGCTACGCTACGCCGAGTGTCTAAAAATAACAATAACACCAACGGGGGGGTGGACAGGAAAATAAAGCAAATGCAAGCGGAAGCATTTGTTGAAATAGATGATGTGATGAGTGCAATGGTGGCCCGGACAGAAACAGATATGGAAGACGACAAACATGGAGATGGAGCGGAGGAGCAGGAGGTCGATGGGAAAATGAAACAGAAGATGAGGATGGAAAAAGAGAAGCTGACTGGACGGGGCAAACCATGTCCCCCATGATTGTCCCTGCCACACTTGGTTAAGGCACCATGCTGTGCCCCCCCCCCCCACCACCACCTCTTTCCTTGGGCGCTGACACATTGTATTCCTGACAAACACAGCATGTGGGTAAAAGCAGAGGAGCGGAGGAACAACGTCTGCAAGAAGCGGCGCCGTATTGTTCAGGCTGAATTACACAGTCACGCAGGGTGGGCAAAGAAGAAACCCGACGAACGGGAGAGGACGGAAGACGACACATACTGTAAAGAGGGATTAGCTCAAAGAGTGTGGGGGGGGGCATGAATATGGAACAAAGTCAGACCTGGGTCAAACAATATTTGACCAAAAAAAAAAAGAACTTCTTACAGTTTGCTTGAGCTTGCTGGTGTGTGGGAGGCTGTTGGAGTGCAATGAGAACATATTCACACCCTCCTGATGTTAAACTGAAATTTTTTTTTTTTTAATATCCAGCACCTACAGTTAGTTGATGCTTCCTGATGAAAGTACAGCAGCCGTCTACGCTTTAAACAATCATTGGATGTCATTACTATCACCATATGAGATCTTTGTTGGTGTTGAAATGAATCGAAGTTTGGGCGTTTGGGGAAATAGAAGTTTTTTACCTTTGTTAGCAGAAGATCGATATCTCTGCTGGAGCTGTGAGGTTTTTATTCAAACTTATCATAATGTTTTCTCCAAAGCCAAAAATCCTCCCTTTCAGACACATTAACGTAGACTTTGTACACGGTTTGGTTTTTAACTGTATGCAAAGAGTTATGATTTATTGTGATCAATAACCTGAGGCAACCACTTGTTGGAGTCATCACATCGATCAGCGGATCCTCATGAAACATAATAAGGCCAATCAGATCCCTGCTCTGACCATTTCCCTGCATCTTTCTGCCTCTGTTACAGCAGCCAGTCAGACATCAGCGCTGCAACAATTTACACGAGAGAAAAGAGCGGCACAAGCAGCTAAGTTGCAGGGACAGAGAGGGGGAACGTCCTGTAGAGACGTGAACGGAAGAAAGAAAAAGATCAAGCAGGCGTCCTGATTGAATAGTCATGTACAGCTGTAGAGCTCGTCCTCAAGAGGTTTTCAGCAAATGTCACAGTGAATGAGGAGACTGACGGAGGACACAGTCGATCATTTTAATCCCTACCGCGTCTTCCCATCACCCACCATCCATGCCTCTCCTCCTCTGTCCCAGAGGACACCTACCAACAGACTGACTGGTTGACAGGCTGATGTCCGTCTCCCCTCTTCCCTCAGGTCTGGAGAGCAACATTAGACCTCCTCATCAGCCGTGCACCTGCCCTCTTTCAGATGTCCCGCTGCACACCAGCCAGCCCTTTAGTGCACTTTCCATTTAACATCAGCAGCGCACAGGTTGTCTAAGCCTTTAATGCTCAGGAGTCAGCCAGCGGATCCACATGAAAGAGTAATGGAGAAGATGGGGCAAGCGGGCTTTTTGTTACATGGCTGCGAGCCCTGCAGAACCTCTGGTCAATCTACAGCTTTCATCTTACACTTTCAGCCTGTTTCACATTCACCTTCAAGTTTGTAGCTTAGATCTGGGACCGTGGCAACTTCACCGCAAGCAAATCCTCAGGGATCAGACACATTGTACAGGCTGTAAGTGAGCCAGCATTGTCAGAAAGTAAATAATTAAATGTGAAATGTTGGTAATAAGCCTCACGCAGGAATACCATAAGTGTCTCACGAAGCTGGTTTCTGAACCTCAACCTAGTTTATACTTCTAGCGCCTCTCTCTAGATCTGAGTCAGTGAGATCTCAGTTGATTTAGATTAGGAAATGATTCATTCATGAATTCTTCAGGGGCTTGTTTTTGGAAAGTTTTGATTAGATTTTAACACAAATACGTCCCCTGATCTCAGGTATCACCATGGTTAATATATTCTAACTTCCTGTGGAAATCAGGACTCTGAAGACAAAGTTAAACTTTAAAGAAAACAATAAAGATTTTTTCCAGTTTCACCTTGGAGCTATGAAATGCCAGTAACTATTAATATATTGTTGTAAATGTTATAAATAACTTAAGTGGACCAGTATAGAACTTGCAGAAATGCGTCCCAAATGAACCTGTGGTCCATTACATAATCCTGCTCTATTTAAAAACATCTCCTTAAAAACAGAAATGGAATTGAGGTTTTAACAAACTGCATGAAAGGATATGTATTGTGTGAAACACCCCCCCCCCCCCCCACACACACACAGTTGATTAAAATACTGTGAAGAAGGATGTAAGACATGTTTTTATGATGCTCGTGTTCCTGCTCCTGTTCAGGTAACTGTGGTGTGTTTTGCCTCAGCTGTGAACTGAGACGTTAACGGATCTGACGCCGTGTGACGATAAGCCGCCACGATGGTTCGTCATATCAGTGGCCCATCAGCCCACGAAGCTAATTATTTTTAATCAGCCCAAGTTCTTCCTGGTTTTCCTGGCAACGCTGTGGTCTGTCAGGCTAGTAGCGCCTGCTGATCATGTACACCTGAAAGGCAAAGACATTTCTTAACAGGTAAAATAGAAAATTCCCTCCTGGTCTGTTCTCAGACAGATTGCACGACTCCAGTGTCCAATCCCATCTCGCGTGTTGTTAGCTAATAGTGATGAGGATTCAGGGGGACAGATGATGGCAACACGCTCCATGGGATGGAATTAGCGCTGAGCATTTAGACTTTCCCTGTGAGGCAGTGGCCCTTTTATCCCGCCATTATTGGCAGAGACAATGGTGTGGTTAATCTTTTTAAGGCAACACAGCAGAGGGCTGGGAGGGAGGGAGGGAGGGAGCCGTCCAATAATCTCATCAGAGACCAGACATACGGCGTGATGGAGGAGGGTTCCTCCTTTACATGTCGAATCATCCTCCTCTCCCCCCTTTTTCCTCCATGTATGCAAGTGAGTGTGTGTGCATTAAAGAAAGGTGCTACATGACAAGGGAGTTGTCAGACATACAGTGAGGTGCGGTGTGGAGGAAGTGCCACGTTCTTTATCAGCAGCTGGGAAACGTGACCAACACCGGCTGTGTGTCCAGTTTTCTAAAGGCGATGCTGACTCACATCATGGCCCCAATACACAAAATATTTATCTAATAGACCGGTGATACTTGTTAAGAGACTGTGTTAGCTGCATCCAGTGTGTTGTGTTAATATTAAGGAAATAAAATGAGTGTTAGTATTATGTTCGATACATTGGACTTGGCTTTATAAACACTGAGGGGTGTAACCTGTTTTTGAAGAGCGCTCAGAGTGGGCTGCTGCACCATTGCCATCTTGGCAGAGCATGAATCCTCTCAGCTCGTGGAGTGGACACTTTAGTGCACGTACGTTCACTCGCCTGTCACCTAAAGCAGCACTCATTCATACATTTATTTATATTTAAATTTATGTACATGGGGCCATGTATATAAATACATAAAAGTCTGCAGCCATACAGTTGTCGTGAGGGAAATTGTTTTTGTTTTGTTTTTTTTATTGTACCAGGCTGTCAACATGTTTATTTCTGTTTTAACGTGTTAAATTTAACAACATTTTGCAGTTTCAAGTTGTCTTTCAAGCATCAGAGTGCGTTGAGAGTGGGCTGGGAATAATTTTGTCCTTTTGTTGTTATTGGGTTGTCGATCGGGGACATAGGTCATAGGTCTGTCCAGAATCAATGAAGTAATCCCCTGAAATTTGGCACAAACATGAATTTGGACTGAATAAAGCTGAAGGTCACAGTGTTAAATATTTAACTAGCAGTGGACAGCAGCTTTGATTGTGTGCCTGTCTTGTGATCATGCCAATGATAGGTTCATATTTATAAGATGAATCTGGAGTTGAAAAGGTTAAACTAACCTGCAGCTGGCTGCAGTATATCTGCTCAGGGACAAACCCCACAGCTTTCCTCACTCTCTCGCCCTCCAACACAGTTTCTTCTCTTCCTGAAGATTCATCTCTCAGCTCCTACTGGGACCAGAACATATATAATATGGAGGAGGATTGATTCAGAGAAGGTTAACCTTGTTGTTAACACCCCATCGCTCAGCCCGCCCTCCTGCCTGCTGACCAAACACTCGGCCTTGTACCTGCTTGCCATACAGGGCTGCACTTTAAGGAGCAAATAGCAGCGGTATAAATTAATGTAAAGCATGAAGCAGGAGATCACAACCTTTGTTTTTGGCCAGCAGCCAACGGTGAGGCCAGAAAATCTCTTTGACCCCAATAACCATAAAGGAAAATGTTTAAATTGAGTGTGTGGACTACATGTGATGTTTTAATCCATCAGAGGACGGAAGTGGAGCTGATCTCTTAAGACACTCGATGGAAAATCATTGGCACGCCAAGCAGCATTTATAGCAGCTATGCAGCCCAGAGGCCATTGGAAGACGTTCCACAGTCATTTCTGTATAATTAGGAATTTATCAAGAGGCCCATTTTAACATCAGAAGACACTACATTGGTTGCCAACCCTCAGGTTACAAAACTGCGATGCACTGTAGAGAATCGCAGTGTGAAAACTAGCTATAGGCCAGATACATATGTGTATCGCGGAGTGCGTACGTGAGCATTGTGCGTCCGGGACCGCAGTAATCATAATTTCATGGTATGTTTTCAAGTGTTTGTGTCAGAGTGTGCTAATGTGTGTGTGGATGTGTTATATTTCTGTGCTCGTAGCCACTGAACGTGGCAGAAACGCACACTAAATCCCCCCTTCTGCCCCCCCACGTAGGAAATCCATATCCCTGACTATTCCCTCTGCCGTGTATCTCTCAATCAGCGATGTTTTTCTGTTTCTCCCGCAAATCGAATGCACCCCCCACTGCCAACCAATCACACACACCCGACTAAACCTTTGCTGTACTTGTGGAGACCCTCGTTCACATTAAGCTTCACTAACGCTGGTTTTCAGCATGTCTCCAAGTGACCTTTTAATATAAAGCACCATCACACAGTGGATGTCCGTTCAACTGATTATTTTACTTTATTTTAGATTCCTTAAGGAGCCAGTATGCCATGAATGTGATGCTAATCCTCTAAACCACTATCAGCCCAAATACCTTCACCCTTAATAATGTCCCCACAAGGCGAGCAATGTAACTGTACATGCAAACGCAGTAACACGCTCCAGCCCTTCGCCGCCATCTGCTCCTCCCACTGTAACTGGAACAGCGGTGACATCCATAGATTGCACACAGACATAATGCAGAAGAACATTTGTACCGACTCACACGTAGTCACACTCATAAATGTGCTTTCTGTTGCTTGATTAGAGACTCACTGAGGCGTGACACTGTGTGTTGGTTTTCTCTCTCTCTCTCTCTCTCTCTCTCTCGCTCGCTCGCTCTTTCATTTCACAATTTCTGCCAACAAATGCAGAAATAACAGCAGCGCCGCTGTGCAGAGCAGGCTGCCAGACGCTGGAGCGCGTGCTGAGGGACGGTCAGCTGTCCGAGTCCCGTAGAGAGCAAGATTAGCACAGAGAGGCCAACGAGACAAACGGAGAGAAGTGAACGTGGTGTTATTCATGAAAGGATGCTCCAGTAGTTTCAGTCTTCAATTTGGTGATTATTGAACTAAACTCAGGCTACAAAAAAAAAAAAAAGAAAAGAAAAGAAAGGTCAACTCAAAAAGTGGCACAGCCTCTGCATCTTGTCGAAATAAATGCTGTATGAGTTTTGTTGAATTGGGAGCTATTTGCCGCACATAATGAGCTAATGGCTAACACGCTAACAAGCCATGAACATGCTCTCTGACCTGAACTTTCTTTTCTCTTGCCTGTTCTCTTCGCCCAGTGAGTTTAGTTATGGATGGTACATAATTGAATTCAACGGTGCTATGAAAAAGTCGATATCCCGCCAGCTATGTAATTTTAAGGTTCAGATTGTTTATCCGATGTTTACACTGTCGGATCCTGCATAACCCATTAGAGCGCTGTGCGGTGCTCCATGTTCGGTCCTCCGCTTTCTCTGAGATCGGTGCTGTATCAGCTCGCCTTCAGTTTGTCAGCGGTGTAAATTAGAAAGATGGACTTTATTTTCTCAGTGAATTGTGGTGATTTCATAGATATCACAGTGAGCTGCTGCCCGTTTTCCCTTTTGGAAACTCTGATGCACGAGAAATTTTGTTCAATTTCCATGACCAGGACCATATTTGAGTTTTCAACATGTTGAGTTGAGTTTTGTCGAGACATCACAAAGTTAAACCTTCTCCTTTTTTTTGTGTGTGAAATTTGCTGCAAACTAACCGAAACAATGAGCCTTGCATGGGAGAGGCTTTTGGTGAAAAGTGAGTGTCCTTGAGTGAGTGATTGATTCCCCTCCAACACTTCAGTGTGTGTCTGTGTGCGACTCTGCGCTGGGTCGTCCCTGGAGAGGAAGTGAAGAGAGCACAGGCATCAATAAGGTCACATTCAGCCCCTGTGGATGAGACCATGACCTTTTATTTGCTTTGTTAATTATGATTTGTGCGATGCAACGCACATATCTTGGTGGAGTTAGGTTTTACAGCCGGTCCTGGTGAATTTTAATGGTGGTGGGGTGCCTTTTTATCTGGTCTGGCAACTTTAATGATGAAGACAAGTCTGTAGAGAAGTGACAAAGCTGAGGCTCAGAAATGAATATTTCACCCAAGCATGGCATCAGCTCCACTTCACTTTTCATCACATTTTAACCAGTAAAAAAAAAAAAATCTAATATCATGTTGGAGTGAAAATCGCCTTCCCAGCGCTACAGGATTCAGAGCGCTTCTGTGCTTTATATAAAAAAGCAGAGAATGAATTAAATCCATGAAACTAGCTGATAGAGCTTTGAGGCTAATGACTAGCGAGAGTATGTAAAAAAAGGTTACTGTTCAAACACAGCAGCTCGGAGGACGAGTATATGTGATTTAAAATTCATATACATGAAACCGTGAGCAAAGTTAAATTCACTCAGCTCTGTTGGCAACGAAGAAGACGAAATCAGAAAAGTTCTGAAGAAGGAATAAAGTGTGAAGAAAGATATCTGCCTTCCAGGAAAGTCTGTTTGAAGTGAGAGCCGTTATGGACAGATTTAAAAGCTTATTGCATCTTTCTGTGATTGCCGACTTAAAAGCCGCCCAGTGAAGCTATTCCGTACAAACCGCACGCTTCTGCCTGTCAGGAAGGGCAGAACGAGATATGATCACCAAAACGCCATTACACATTTTTCATCATACTAAACTGTCAGTCATTCATTAGGTTGTATACACCTTTAACAGAGGCGTCACATTTCACTACAGCAGTAAATTCTGTAAGAGATAAAATAAAACTCGCTGTCCTCGGTTGTGTTTCCTAATTCTTTGAATACTGTTTATGCACTCAGTGCATAAAGTCAAACTAAAGTAACAATTTGACATTTTGAGAAATACACATTAAAGTGTAACTAAGAGAAATCTGAGGCTTATGTTACCAGGAGGTTAGTTGTAAACACTGAGAATAGGTGGAGCGGCTTTGGGACTGCCCTCCAAGAAGCGTTTTTTTTTTTTTTTTAAGCCGTTCATGCCGCGAACAAGACCCGCAGTCCATGTAGAGCTTGACACCGACAGCTGCGTTCCTATTTCTGGGACCTCAACAGCTTTTCTATACACGACAAGAAGCAGTCATGCTTTACTATTTCTGTGCACTACATTTCCCAGATTAACTGCTTCCTGGTGCGCAGGGGAACCTGTCGTTGTCCCAAGTCATTCATTTATGATGGTGTGTGTCACTTGGCTGCAGGCGGTTTGACTTGGCCGGCTCCGGCTCTCTAAGCTGTCACAAACCGGCACCGAGAATAGCCCTCACAAATTTCTTTCCCTGGGCCCGACCGTCTCCCTCCCCGCCACCAGGGTGCTGCTCCAGCCATCGCCATCCTCTGCAAGCTCCTTCTCTTCCTCCTCTCCCTCCCTTGTCGCACGCTATCAGACACTTCATCTTTGAGTGTTTTATTGCATTGTGTCCTTGTAGAGGAGGACCTTTGGGCTCGCTCCAAACATCCAAAAAAATATAGCTCACCCCCCCCACCCCCACCGTCTCCAGCTAGCCTCGCTCTTGGCTCAGAAAATATGGAGCATGGCTGTGTGTTGTTTCAGTTGCTGCCCCGTCCTCTGTCTTCCCCTTGAGCGTCCTCCCCTTTTTTTTTTATCTTTTTTGTCTCCCTCTCCTTCAGCGTTGGCAGTCAGCAGGCTTTTTTTATGGGGACAGCGTTGCGAGGGTGCATGACAAGTGAAACCGACCTGACGCCGCTCCTCCCAGAGCCAGGTCTCTGTTTGGATGAGGTCTCTCACCTCTTCAGAAAAACACATTTTACTCTCAACAACATCCCTCATGATTTTAGTATTCCCAGTCCCTCTGTTGCTCTGCTCTCTGACTGGCCTTTTGGATCGAAATGCTTTTTCAACTCAACTATTTCAGATGAGACATTTGGAACAAAGGATTGGAGCAGTTCATTATTATCATTTACTCTATTAATACTGGAGCTCTATCAAACTTTTGTTGAAATGTACAAAATGCACCTAAAGCCCGAGATGACATTTAGTTATTTCTGACTTGTAGTCTAAAACCTAAAGATTCAAATTATTATCAAATCTGAAAATGTTTCCCACAATGTGTTGCTTTTTTTGTTTTGGTTTGTTTTACATTTTAACTACATAACTAGACTTTTATCATCATTATTTTCACTGGGTTGTTTGAGCAATTAAAGGAAAAGACAAATATGTTTATCACAACTTCGTGGAGGCTAGAATGGATTTTTTTCAACAGTGCAAAGCCTAAAAAGCAGGAAAGCAGGAAATCCCCGTATTCACTCAATGAGTTTGTGCTTGGTACTTGTTTCTTGTCGCTGTTTAATTTTATTAATCATCAATCACAAAAAAACACCAAAGCAGCCGTGTGTTGGGATCGTTCTGATATAAATTGGGATGTGTACTGGATCCTTGGTGGCGACCAGATCAGGCTTCCTCAGCTTCTTTTTGTTGTTAACTGCGTTATTCACCTGTTGGAGCTGCAGCACAATGGTGGCATGTGTTACTGGTGTCTTGGACAATGGGTTTAAGGCTGGAGGAGCGGTGTGTAATCTGACAGGACATGGGCAGCCAGCTCTCCCTTCACCTGCAGCGAGTGTGTGTGTGTGAGAGACACACAGATGAAGTAATAGACTGTGTGTCAGCAGACAGAGGTAAACCTGTTAGGACCCCTCATTCCCCCCAGGGGACAGTTTCATTGTGTTGTTTAGCTCGGTGCAGCCGGATGAATAGAAATGAATGGAAAAGGTTTGAAGTTTTTTTTAAGGAAAGTGGTCGTGCGTTATGTTGTCGCATTTAGGAGAAGAGCTGGGGAAAAAAAAGGAGAGAGAGAGAGAGCCGGTGAAAAGAGGGCTTTGTATCCATGACAACAGGCGAGAGCGAGGGCAGCAAATGGATGTGGGGTCGGGTGCGTTCGACATTTAAGTTCTAGACCTGAGAATGTGAGGGATCCACGGGATCAGAGAGGTGTCTTGTCACGCTGCCCCCCATTCCTCCGAAATCTAACGCATGCCGTAATCTGACCGGCTGCCCACTAGGTGAGTTAAAGGAGGTATTTACTGTTCCCGCAGCGAGGCGTGCACGTTGTTGTCTGGCCGCGTTGAAGAAGGTGAGAGGGCCGAGGAGGGACAGCTGCAGTCCAGCCGTGGAATGGCGATAATGTGACTCCCACGTCAGCTTCACGGCTGCCCACGCCTCCTCTCTATTAATAAACCTGTAGGAGCTCCCATCAGTCCTCAACTTTCCATCTGCTGTCGTGTACCTGGATGTCTCCCACTGATCAGGCGTCCTCCAGCTGATATTGTGAAGTCATCTAATACTTTATTGATCAGTCTGGCCGTGACCTCTCACCCTTCCTCCTGAGTCAACTACAGCTCCATGTCCCTTTTAGCTCGAAGCGATTTCGGGGTCGATTGCTCAGGCTGAAGGCTGAGCACAGCTTGTTTTGTTTTTTTATGCCATTGACAGTAAATAACAGTGGACAAGTTGAATGTGACACCAACCGTTGGTTTGTAACTGGTTGCAATGGAGCCAACAGACTGTATTTATGGCTCCTTCATTGGAGCCAAAACAGGCAGAATGAAGCCAAGGTCAGTGGCACAGTGAAGGGACCGGTGCATTGAATCGTTATTTTCATTATCTGTTCAAGAGTCAGAAAATAGTCAAAAATGCCAATCACCGTTTCCCAGAGCCCGCTTTGAATGACTCATTCTGTCCAGCCAGTCTGCAGTGTCCCCCAGGCCCCCCCATATCAATACTGCATTGTCATGTTACAATAATAGTCATTTATTTTCTATTTATGCAGCACTTTGCTTAACAAAGTGGCCAAAAACCGTTCGGCAAACGGATCTGACAGTAAATATGTAAAAACAATAAATACTATGTAAACAAAGCAGGGCTGTGATTTTAATTTCCAAATAATATCTTTACTATATTTTATTTGCCTTTATTTTACAAAGTCTTAATCATCCTTAATCAACCTGTAGATGAAGCCCACCAGTTCAAAATAAAATGACAATAAATTAAAATGTGGAGAAGAAGGATAAAAGGAATCAGATTTAATAAAACTAAAACAAGGCGATATGTTTTCATCAACATATTTGTGTAATGATTTCAGTCCTGGATAGATGTGACAGTTTTCTAATTCTTATTTTCTTTACCTTCATTTTTTAAAGAACAAATGAACAAGATAATATAAATTTATTTTTTTTTATCAATGTTGAGAATGCAATAATGGTATCATTTAATGAACATCACAATATAATCTTCATATTAATCATTCCAGTTTTGTTGTTGCTCAGTAAACATTAGAAATACAAAATTAGAACATTAAAAGGAATGTAGATGAACTCGCGGTTTTCCTTTCAGATCATACTAACTCCTCTTTGTGAAGCCATGAAATGGATGTTTTGTTATGTGGTTAAATGAACCTTAATGCCACTAATTCATCTTCATTAACAGAAACTCTGTCTGCCGTCCATTTATATTATTCCTACATTATCACTCAGGTCCCATCTGTGTCCTGATCTGATTGTACAGAAGAAAAGTAATAACACATTTTGTGAGTTGGGGGCCTTTTATTCAGACATTAAACAGGAATCAATCTTTCGCTCTCTTTATAAAAAAAAACAAAACATCTGAAATTGCTCAGGGACGCTCCACCAGGGAGGACGTTTGCCAAAATGGGGGCCTGAATTTGGCTCGTCCAGATGAATGACAGTCTCTGTCAGTGCAAGGCCAGCCCCGTCAACTCAGCGCGACTGAACATCACCGGCAATGCTTACATTACATTTTGTGTTTTGGTAGATTTGGGAAGCACGGTACATAAAGATACCCCCCCCCCCCCCCCCCCCCTTCCTCTTTCCGGATCCAATGTCCAAACTGAGACTCACTTTGGCAGACATGTATTATTCAAGCAACATCTGGCCACACTGCACTAACACAACTCTCACGCTACCCCCCATCACCCTCACCCTAAACAACTCGCAATTACAGCCGCTGCGTCTGGCTCGGTCTTGCATGGCCTGCAAATTTTCAGGTCGTGAAGTGGAGAGTTGCGTGCCTCATTTCTGTTTGGCTTATGCAATATTAATGCACAACGTCAGCGAGCGGCCCTGACGCCGTTTCGAAGAAGGTGGTGGGGGCGGTGTTTACTTCCTTGTTTGTGAAACTTTTAACTTTGTTAGCCGGTGAAGTGTGCTCTGATTTGCTCTCCTTACTGAAGGAAAAGAGATGAGGATGACGATGGGGGTGGTTTGGGGGCATGTAAGTCCGGCGGGGGTGGAATATTAAAGCTGATGTAAGTTTGTTGTCAGATTGGCAAGAAATCATTGACAAATGTGTTTACTGGCTTTTTTTTCTGTGATTGCTGGGAAAGCAATAATCAGGACTATAATGAGCGAGGCCCATAATCCCTGCACTTGGTGACAGAAACCAGGCCTGCTTAATTAAGGCACTGATTTCCCATGAGGCACTGGGGCCTTTTTTCCCCTTGTCCTCTTTATTGACTTGACTTTATTTGGGATTTTAAGTGGAGGTGTTCCCATGATCTAAATGGACTAAAGTGGTGCACGATGGGGTTTGTTGTTTTTTATTATATTTATTCTTTCCTGCCGTGCTTTCTTCTCTGTTGATGTTGATTTACATCAAGCAAGTTGCGGATTATGTTTTCTACAAAAACTTTTTAGGAACAGGACTCCTCATAATCCTTCCACCGCCAAAGCCTCCACTCTGTGGTGAAGTGGAAGTAATGTGTGCTGTTTAAAAACCATGCTCCAGCCGCTCCACATGTGCTTTAGCGGTGGTTAAATGCAGTCTTGCGTGAGGCTGAAAAGCGTCTGAAAAGCACTCAGTATATTAAGGGAAGAGATTGAAGCGGAGGTAACTTTCAAGAGAATTTGGAAAGGTTGTGTTCGGTTCAGCCCAGAAAGCCTGGGGCCTGGGTCTGAGGTAGGAGGGGCTTTAAACAGACAGAGAAAGGTCGTATTTAATTGCAGCATTTTTAGAGGCTGCTCCTGCTTCTAGCCTGAAGAATAAATCTGTCTGGTTTTTGTGAAAATCCTCAGACTTTGCAGAGTAAAAGTCGAGTGATTTTTGGGGTCAGCCTGCTCCAGCAGACGGAGACAAAAGTGGGGTGGAAGTGGAGACTGGATGTCGCACATCTCACTCCCTCTGATGTGCAACACCACATCAGCGGTTTCACTCCTGTTCAGTGTTTGTAGAGGCCGAGCAGGAGAGCAGAATCTGCTGTCGGTGAAGAGGTGGGCTGCTACAGCAAATTTTAGCTGCAGTTTGCTTTTTTGGCCACAGAACAGAGGGAGAAAGTCAATCTGCCTCTCCATCTCTATCTCTGCTGCACCACCTCCACTTTCATGTCTCACTCCCGTCACTGTTTTCATCACTTCTTCTCCCTCCTTCGCCCGCTCTGGACACAGAGAGGAGGAAGAGCCCGGTGCAGCAGAGGTGTGAACCCTCTAATCGCCCGTCCTTACCCAGCAGCACTTCCCACGCCAAGGCTGCTATGTCTAGCATGCTAGCATCAATAAATCAGCATCGTGTTAATTTTGACACATTGGTGTAGGTCAGCTGAACAGATGACCACACTTGTACTTACTTTTTAGTTCAGGTTGGAATTTCGTTGGGTCTTTCAGTCGTCTGCTCTCACAGCTCCAAGGCTGACAACAGAGCAGTGCGTGGCTTCAACCATGCAGCCTGTTGTGTTGAATTATACTGGCTGTCAAAGCTTCTTCTCAAAGCAAATGTACGAACAGATAGTAGTTAACGGGAACTTCTGTTTCCAAAACCTTCAAAACACAACCGAGCTGAAGCTGGGAGACAGCATGTAGCATAGCTTAGCATAAAACCTCCAAGCAGGAAGAAGTCGTTGGACTGACTACAGCGAGGCGAGCTGCTCCGCCAATCAAAGATGTCAAACTTTTCATTTTACTTTCGTAACCATTCGGAAATACTGTCGCGCTAACATAACAACCACAACAAGTGAGTGCGACTGCAAAGTATGCGAGCACGCAGGAAGTGGTGCATCTGTGTGTGTGAAATAAAAATATATCAGAATTGGATTTTACAGACAGCTGGTAATTCATAGTCTAACTATGAACCCACTTACTATTTAGTCTTATGTGCAATTAATTGTGTGCCATTTTTTTCTTTTATGTACATGTGACCTGTTGTTGGTGCTGTCTGTTAGGATGCAAAAGAAGAAAAGATGCCATTCCATGCTTTCTTAACTCAACAAATCAAAAATGGCTTCTGTCTGCACATCCTGTCTACACCGGGTTCGGGTCGTATCTCATCTCTCTGCAGAAGCGAGGCCTCGAAGAGCTACTCAGTTCAGCTAACAACAGATTAGAGAATGCTCATTAAAAATTCATGCCGTCTGTTGCTCCACCACAAATCAAACCGCTGCTCCTCATTAGCCATAGCTTTTTAAGTTTTACCCCCCCCCCGAGTATGTGAGCATGTATACCTGGGAGTCAGGGTGTGTGTGTGTGTATGGTTACAACTTATGTGCCTCTCCCGTCAGCACACCACAGTGAGGCCATTCATAAAACACCCCCATCCACTGCACCAACAGCAGGACAGTCCCTGTAAACACCATACTCTGATTTGTGCTTGTGTGCACAGCAGGTGTTTGATTGTATCCCCATCACCCTCCACACACACACACACACACTCGTTCCAAGTGGCTCTCTGCAGCTTTCACAGTGGCTGGTGCCAGATGTTGGAACACATGAATGAATTATTGATAATTGTCACAGACAAATGTAAAATTTGCTTAATGCTCCACACACGTTGCAGGCGTGTGTGTGTGTGTGTGTGCGAGGCTGTGTGTTTATGTGTGTATGAACAGAGTGGTTTAGCAGTTGGTGTGATCTGGGGCTGCAGTTACTGTCCAGGATGAATCGGAAAGGGGTCAAACATCACCTGCTGCTGTGTGTGTATCAGGATGTGGTAGAATTTAGACCATATTCTTTTCTCTCTTTTCAGCTTCCACCCCTTCGTGCCATATTTACTATTATAGGATCTTCCCTTTCTTCATGAATGAAATTCTAGTTAAAGTTGCGTTCATGTCATGTGGGAATATTCACTACAGCGAGTATGCTGGCAAAGTGCCCTCTACGCTGCTCAGCACTTTCACTTTCACACACAAGATTTTCAATCTGACTTTTCCATCTAAACTAAAAAATTTTTTTCACCCTGTTGTTCCATTTCCTGTTAAAAACCCCGAGCTCCATTAGTTCCCTGTGTATCATGAGGAGTAATTTCAGGTATGCTGACGAGTTAATTTATGTTGTCAAGCTCCAGAGAAATAAAACAGCAGTGGAATGTACCGTGCAACTAGCTCAGATGTTTCTGTGATGCTAACATAGCTGTTGATTAGCACATGATTGTTTTTATTGACTTCCATCAGTCCCTTGTCAAATTAGGGCTACCTGACAGAACTCCAGCAGAGAGCAGAGAAATCCAATTAGACTTTAATGACATCAAACTTTTTAAAACTCTTTGATTTGCTCTGAGATGTCACTAAATCATGTTATATTACCACGCAAGCAGCTCTTAATGCCCCAGAGGAGGCAAAAGCTCCAGACTGTCTGCATTTCAACTAGTTTGTGCTAGTTTTATTTCGAATTATCATGTGTTATGTGCGTGAAGTACAATATTAATTGGTATAATAAGGTTCTCAAGGTGTGCCCTGTCCTTAAAGCTGCTTTAATCAATATGGGGGGTGGTTGCTATTAGCGACCAACTGATAACCTAATTATCATCCAACTCTGCAGTTTGCAGTTTTAGCATCTTTTAGTTCATTGTTTTTCTTTTGAATCAGTCTCAACAGCACAATGTTTTTCTGCAAAAACCTCAATAGATAAATAAAATATCGTTGTACTACTGTAGCAACGTCCCTCAGTCGCTGGTGGAGGTCCAGAGACGCAATTCCAAGTAAATGCCAGCGTTTCCGCATCATCTGAATAAGGTCATGGCTGTTGTTGTGCTATCACAGAGGGGTTAATTAAATCATGGTCCATTTGAAGTGTTAGTATCGATGGTGTGTGGTGACTCTCGCAGATAGGCCTCCAGTGTCCTGTTATCCGGAAGCACAGATGAAGGAGCTTCAGTCTTGAGGAGTTTTACCATTTATTCACTTCCAAATGGCCTGAAGTGCAGGTACATTGCACAGCTACAACGTTAACTGCTAACTAACTACCTGATTCTGTGCTGGACACGACCATCAACACAGGGACAGATCATTTGTGTATTTCCTTTTCAGTCCCTTGCTGCTGCTGCCTCTAACAGTAATATTTAATACACAAGTTTAGTTTCCTTACACATCTGCACATGAAGCGTGCAAAATCACAACTGATCACAGCCGAGTCCCGGACAGCTTGCCAAGCAGAATTTTGCAGGTAGCCAACCACCGGTCAATGATCCCGGGATTATCCTCAATGTGCATGCTCGAGCATACAAATGAAGCTGCTTTCCTTTCCATTTGACAAGCTCCAGGGTTCGTCAGCGGGACACAGTCGAACTCATGGGAATAAGAGAAACGAGCCTTTACGGGACGGGAAGGTGTAAATCAGATGTAAACAGATGTCACTTCCACTCCAGTATTGCTCTATTGATGTCTATTATTAGCTTTAACTGGGCAAGTACGACATGCTGATGATTGAAATGTTGTGTTAAGCACTCCATCATTTCTGTTGTATGCCTATTTGTTTAGTTTCCTAAGTTCCTGTGAGTATCCAAAGTACCAGTGTTGTCTTGCGTTAAAAAGAGACGTAAAGGGTCTTTGTTTAGTTTTTTTTTTTTTTTTTTTTAAAGGCCACTGACCGTGTCAGCCAGCTGCGGTGGTCTACATCCCACACATGCATGTCAGGCAAGAGCGCCGTTCCCCCACTACAGCCAGGTTTTGTGCATCTTTGTGTCCATTAGACTCCTTAGTGTTTCCTCTCCTCGGTCCTGATGAAAAAGCAAGCTACTCATGTTGTGCTGGGTATGTTGAACAGGATCGTAGATAGTACTTTCCCCTCTAAGTGAGCGGGATTCACATTCAATCAGTTCTCTATGAATTCCAGAAGTAATAGACATATATTTTAATTCAGCTGTTCTGATACTTCCTTTATAGATGTGGTGTGTGCAGCGTGAGCTTTGAGTCTAAATATCTGTTTGTATGAGAGTATGACAGACAGACTGTGTGCTTTTAAATGTGTGTGTGTGTGTGTACATTTGTGTGTGCAAGAGTGTGTGTCTGACTGACACAAGCTGCGCTATATGTCACAGTGTAAGAAGTGGATACATGATACATGAGCAGCTATTCATAATGAATGCTGCTGTGCCACTTATCTTATTAGCCGAACCCCTGCTTTCCAAATACTCTCCCAAATAACTTGCTTGAAAATTTGTATTTTTGCTTGGATGAAGAGGAAGAAGCGTCTTCCCATGAGATGTCAGACTCGTAATAAAGTATGTCATCCCTGTTTCAGGGCTAGCTGCACCGCTGTCGACTATTGTTGACTCGTCTGCCGCTCGCAGGGAATGCTTTCTGAGGCCTAAGAGAGCAGATGCAGCGAGTGTCATGACTTGCGTTGAGCGCTGTCGGTTTGTTTCCGCTCTCCCGGCGTCAGGCAGCGTGATGCACATGATGTGCAGGTGGTAGCGTTTGCATGAGTCCAATTGAATTGAGCAAAGCCATTCCTGGAGGAGTTCCCGCTGTGATGTGGCGAGGCGCAGAGACATCTGGGCACCCACTGACCACTTAACTGCCTGCACTCGTCAATAACTCTTTAAAAAGATCAATTAGGGCGATCAGTGGCGAGAGCGCCGGCGGGGCAAGGTGCCATATCGAGCTGTTTCTGTGTGATGATGTCAGACACAGCTCTTTTCCTGAGAAAGAGCCTCACCCCTCCAGACATTTGACTTCATTAAAGGGGTGTTCTCCTCAAACCGGAGCAATTAGCTCAGCAATAAGCTGCTTCTCTCTTATCGGCCTGGTCTGCGCCTGCAGAGGAGGGGGGAGCCCTCATGGTGTCCAGCCAGCCGTCTCATTGAAAGTGTTCTGACTGAAACATCCAGCCATAAAAATCGATTTAGATAGCGACAGTTTCTTTCATTTATCGTTCGCTCACCTTTTTTTGCCCTTGTGAAATGTCCGTTTACACATTTTACAACCTGATTGATTACAAGCTGCTCTTTTCAGTTCATTGTGCTCTTTGATCCGCCCCGCCGTGGCGGCACCTCTCACCCTCCACTTGTATCGGACCGTGTGATAAATGTGGTTGTCATGACACCCGTGGCAGCCGGTGAGAAGATTGAAGGACAGGCCGGTCCAGAGCACGCTGACCTTTCACCTCCTAACCTTTCTTCCATGCTGATTATTAATCCTACTTACAGTGCACTTCCTGAGTCCCTCCATCGCAAATTAACCTTTCTCTTCTTCTTCTCCCCCCCTTCCCCCTCCCACCCTCCTCTGTCCCCTTTTTCCTTTCACACCCCTTCCTCTCCCTCCCCCTTCCTGTTACTCTCCCTCTTGCAGCAAACTTATTCACGTGAAAATAATTGACGATGAGGAGTATGAGAAAAACAAGAACTTCTTCCTGGAGCTGGCCGAGCCTCGCATGGTAGACATGAGTCTGCAGAAAGGTGCGGTACTGAACCTATTTCCTTGTCTTTTTATCGCCTTCTCTCTCTCTGTCTCTCGCTCTCACACTTTGTCAGTGTCTTCTCTCTCACTGTTTGTAGCCTCCGTCCCTCCCCGGGCGTCTTTGTCTCCTCTGTCCACTCCCTTTACCTGAACTCTCACTCCGGAGGCCCTTAATAGACGCTCTGCTCACCCGCTGCTACCCCTCTGCTTTCACACCGCTGTGCACCTGAGAACCCTCTCTTTCTCTCAGCCATGCTTTCATAATACATCTTAAAACTCCTGCAAAATCATTCCCATCATAATGGCAGGCTCCCCAGACAGCGGCATCATCTGCTATCATTTACCGTATCCGAGCAAATCCAAAGTCTAGTAGCTGTTTTATATGTAGAGGTTTACATATTGTCATCTGCTTGGGTAAAAAACTGAAGAAAATCAGATTATTTTTAGTTATTAAACAGTATAACTCACATGACCCCAAACACCTGACAGCTTCCTGATAGAGTCTGGTGTGCAGCTCATATTGAGGTCATGTATTCTTTGGCAGAGGCCACATTACTCACTCCAAGACTGAGTCCCTCTGCACAACAAGCGCGTCTTGAAGGCTCTTTCTTTTTGCAGCAAGGTGAATATATAAATGGGAAACAAAAAAACAAAACAAAACAACCACCAAACATAAAAATAGGACGTGGAAGAATTCGAATCAAAGCAAGTTTTCATCATAAGTTTTGTTTGTCGTCTTCTTTCCAGCTCGTCATGGCTAATGTGTGCTGAACGAAGCCAACAGGCATTTGCTTAAGATTCGCGCACCGTTACATCTATTCGGTGTTATCTAACCACGCTCGGGGGCCGGGGGACGGGGAGAGGCTCACAAGCTGGTGCGGAGGGTGCAGAATCTTACACTTGGCTGTTGCCTCCAAACACTACAGCTCATTATGTTTACGTTATTGGGTCTGGCAGCGCTGTCTGAGTGGTGCCGGCTCCCTGGGTTCTGAGAGTGAGAGTCATGATGAAGAGCACTTACTATTCAGGTCTTTATGAGTGATGGTTGCATCACTCCAAACACTCCCCCGCCGCTCTATGGTGCTTCTTGTTTTTTTGTTCTGCTTTTTTTATGCTATATTCTCTCGTTGTGTTGGCACAGGTTTTACCCCCACACACGCTGATAAACACACACTTGATGCCAGTCGCACATCTCGTTTTGGCTGTTTGTAATATCACCAAACCGTGAATTTAAAAATACTCTGTTGTAACATTTGCTGCTAAATTACATGCCTAAAATGAGAAATCTGAAGTCAACAAATGTAGATATACTTAGATATTAATCCAGAAACGTGTTCACTCTGCAGTAGTAAACTGATTAGCATCTGCTATATTTGCAGCCTCGAGCTAACCACAAATGTAATTCTAATCTTCCCACAAACAGAGTCTCATATGAACATATGAACACTCTTTTCCTCGTGGAAAAGTGAAAAGTTGATTTGGTAATTGGTAAAATACACAATTGCTCACTGCAACACACACACACACACACACAAGGATTCTGACCAGAAGTTGGCCAGAAAACGTTATCAGGCCTTCGACAGTAAAGATTGGAATACAAAACCTCTGAGCTCTCCCCAAGTCGTTATTCTGCACTGATTTTTAGAATCACCAAACCTATAAATTAAAGACAAAGCCTGTCATGGTTTGGCATGGTTCATATTTACGTGCAAAATAGGAATGTTGCCATATGGTTAGCACAGAGAGCCGCTCACCCATGAGGCTTGGCATTTTTTCCAGGAAAAGTAAAGGTTTGTCCCCGTCTGCTTTATGGGGTCACTGGTTTGTAGTATTTCCTCAATAATCCATCGAAGCTGCCGAGGAATCATGAAGATCCCATACGTAATGACTCTACGACAGAACAAACTAAGGGAGATCTGCTCAGATGGGGATTGGTGACAATAGCGGGAGGTAACGGCGACACTAAGAGGGGAAGGAGTCAACTTCACCGTGTTCTGTATGTACGATGTGTAGAGTAAAGGTTATTTCCTGTTATCTGTCATCACAGGGCGTCACGCAGCGATACGCCTCTGCACCCCCTCTCTGTTGACACTGCTGTGTATATTTACAACACGAACTGATTAAAGATCTCGCTCATCTCGATCCCAGAAAGACGACAACGCCACTGCGCCGCTAATGAAAGCGCGTTGAGTCTCGACAATGAGCAACATCAGATACATCTACTTACTTATTTTTAAATGCAGGAGGTAATGAATGTTTGATCGGGGGTAATAAATGTTTGATCTATACATGATGAGGAGGTAATGAAAAAGCTTTTCTGTATTATTTCCTGCGCAGGATCATCTTTTATTAATACGCTCGTGCTCGTGAAATCGCTTTGATTTGAAACGAGAGGAAGCGCAGGGCCAGTGTTCAGCTCCACGTACTCTCCTGCTGCTGCAGTAGGTGCTGCAGAAATCACAGCGATGTGAATGATATGATCATTTCTCACTTTTCATATATAATGTGGCGATTATATTGTTGTTCATAAGCACTGATGTGGGCCTGATTGGGTTTGTTTTCCTCCTTATTAAAGCCGGTGTGGAGGAGCAGGATTGATGAATATTCTATGAGAATCTTTGTTTTGCTGGTTTTTCTTTTCTTATCCAACAGCCTTGGTCCAATTTTCTGAGCAGCCTTTCCACCAGTGATACTTCTCAATGAGAAAAGAAAAAAAAAAAAAACCCAAATTAACCCTTGTTTATTTACCTATCATCTCTACAGTGTGGCTGATCAAAGCAGAAACAGGAAAATAAAAGGAAGTGCCAGATCTCATTTTAACTCTGTGATCCTTTTCTTTATTACCAGCAGTTACATCAGTCGTTGCAGCTTTCCCAGATTTTCTCGTGCGCCGGAGACGCTGATAGCAGGATCTGGGAGATGTGAGTGAGTCCTCGGCTGGCAGGTCTGACTTTGGACAGTGTGTGAGTAATGAAAGCAATCAAGCCAACAGTCACCCTGACCTGTCAGTCTGGAGTTGTTTACTGCCGGCTCCAGCGATGCCCTTCTCTAACTTATACTGAGGTGGTCAATACCATTAGCACCTCTGCTGAGGTCGCCCGGTGAGCCACTCCAACGTTACCGCTGCTGCTGCTGAGTCACAATGAGATACGTTTCCATGTTCGTAGAGGACAGAACGGGCTTTTATTTAGGCGACTCTGCCGCTGAGACACGTTGAGGCTCATGGCAGACGTGTTTATGTGCCTCATTTTATTTGGGTGGTTGTCAAAGTGTCACCAGGGAAACCTGCATTTTCAGCAAATATCCTTTTCATCGGCCTTTGGATAACTGACAGCAGTTATCAATTAGATGTATGGAGGAATTCTGTCAGATGGATGAAGGACCCAAACAGGAAGTTGTCTTGTCTTAGCTGTGGTGAATGTTACCTTTGATTGTGGCTTTGTCTACATTGAAAATGGCCATTTTGAATCATTTACTTGATTCAAAATCTGTTGTCTTCATATTATCTGCTTTTATTAGTCAAATAGTTGACTAAACTGTTGCAGCGGATGGTTTTGATTGAGTGAGAGCGATGTCTTTCCCAAAAACACAACCAAAGCACAGAATTTCGTGAATTCAAAGCTGGTGTTGATGTGTCATAGTTCCTCGTGCTTGGATTGAAAAGTAGCAACGCTGCAACGAACAAAACATCAGAACGAAGGTGTTGCTTTTAAGTATTCATATTTTTTTTTCTAACCAGCAGAGGACTGATTCTGCTCACCGAGATGAAGTTTGATTAACTGCATCCATTCACTCCTTCATTCACTCATTCAATCATTGGCCATATTACTTATCCTTTTAGGGCCACTGGGGGCGGGAAACCATCGCTGGTCAATCACAGTGCTGACATTGTCACACATTTACATTAGCACCGAGCACGCAGAGCTGCTGAAAGAAAGACAACAGTTTTTAAGGTTTGTGATTTATATCAGTCATATATTCACAGTGACACAAATAGCACGAGGACAAGAGGGCCTCATAAATACTGATTTTTTTTACAGCGCAGGACAGTCGGCCATTTCTGTACTTACCGTTAATACAGGACGGCAGAGCCACAGATGATCCTTGAACCAGACATACAGAGTTCATGATGATTGCATGTCAGCGTGTATCTATCCTGCTGAAGGGCCTTCAGTCAAGTCACTGTGTATATCTGACTCCGACCTTTGACCTCTCAGTTGAGGCAGAAGCAAAATTGCTCCTTACAGAAATCAGAGAGTGCCGTGTCTCTGCAGCTCGACAGGATCATTATAGTAATGTTAGTTATTCGTTCATGAAATGACAGAAAATAGGGTCGTCACATGCTCCCAAAAGTCTCATCGTGCTCATATCTGAGACGTTTACAGACTCAAAGGAATCAAATCATCAAATTCATCTTTCTTTTTTTGCACTGCGTTCGCAGCCTGAATAACAATGGTTACTGATTTTCCTGTTTGTGGTGCTATTAGAAAGGATATTAAACAGAATGAGACACTAAATAAATGATGAGCAGCGAAGAGTTTTCCTCCCCAGGCTAAAAATTAGAAGTAGCCAACAAGCACATGTGCTGAAGGAGTCTAATGAACTGACACACAGAGAAATAAAGGAACAGAAATGACAGAGGAGAGAAAAATCTGCCCTGAAGTCTCTTAACCCTTTAATGTCCTGCTCAGGCCTATGTTTTAAAAACTGTTTTTTTTTTGTTGTTGTTGTTGTTATTATTACCCCAAGGAAATAAAAATGCAAAGAAATAATTGCTGCCCATCAGCTCGGAGCTGAGCTCTCATGGCATCTAAAGGCACTTCACATGTTTCTGTTTGAGCTTGGCCAGGTGGCTCTCCAAGTCCATCACACACACACACACACATTACTACCAGATGAGATGTGAGTCATATTATGGAGTGTTGCTAGAATCAAAGCAACTCTGACGTCCTCCATTAGCAACACGGCCAGGACAGATGAGGTTTGAATGGACATTACTGAAAACGCACGGTATGAAAAAAGATGTCTTCATTACGCCGAGCAAAGAGAGGTATGACTGGGTTTGGGGGAATGTAAATGGGCAAAGACCAAAATTACTTTGCAGGAAATTAGATCGGCCTTCAATCAGTCTGAGCCACAAATTAAGTACACCTAAAATTTAACACGAGCACGGCTCTGCTCAGGGATGTCATCATTATCTCAACCTTAAGATGTACTGGCCGATGGCGCCAGTTCCGCTTCCCTCCTCCCCGGATGGTTTCCAGACTAATATGTAGCAGCAGAAACGGTCCTTTCTGCACAGTCGTCATGTCTGTACTAACACTCGCACCGCTGACGTGTGTCGTTGTGGTGTTTGTCGTTGTAAAGGTCGTTCTGGTGTAGCAGCAGCACAGTTGTGCTGTTTTAGTTCCAGGCAGCGGACGTAAGCACGGTCAGAGCTGAACATGTGGGCGAAATGCAGGTGTTTCATTTCATCCAGATCTTTGGCTACGATTTTTGTCAGTCGCATCAATTTACCGGGAGAAAGTCCCAGAAGAGAGCGTGAGGATATTTGCTCCGGGGGCACCATAGATGGGGAGGAGGGGAGGCAACATGGTTAGTGTTTAGGTCGGCGCTTCAGTCATCAGTGTTCTTGTGAGTTATCGTTGAAGATGGAAACAAACTAAAAACCTGGAGGGTTCGTGCTGCCCAGTTTACACTAAAAGCTTCATTAGTTGTGGTAGCGCTGTGAAGTGGTGATAGCAGCTCTAGTGGTTTTAATCATTTTTTAATCTGCATGTGAGACCGAGGTTCTCCGCTTAAACGCACACTGAGGAGCGTTTCAGCAAGACGTTGTTCATCCAAGGAAGCACCGCAGAGGCTTCGGAGGGCTGGTTTACAGATTTGAGGGGATCCTGGGAATCTTATGAGATGATTCACAGCATAGTAAGAAGAATGTGGACTGCATTTAGATCTAAAAAAGAAGGAAGCTCATTTGACTTTTAGAAATTGAGTTCAAACAAAAAAAAAAAAAAAAAACAAAGTGATTGCACAGCTATTCAGCCCTATTTTGCTGATGTAAAATGATAAACCATCTTGGGAAAAGGAAAACTCTTACCTGTTCAGCCCCATAAAAAGGATTGAAACAGTGACTTCTCTATATCCATAACTTACTGTGGTGCCACGAGTAGAATCTGCTTTATTAGAACAGGCCACAAGTCAGAAGGTTTAGGAAGTGCTGCATTTAAATTCAGGCAGTTGTTTGTGACTCCATCACTGCCACTGCCGATGAGGTGGAACAACACTGTAGGATGTGGCGTACGTCAAAGTCATTCGGAGCAAGGTAACATCAGCGTGTTGCAGTTATTATCTGTACTCGCTGCATTCACAGAGTAAATGTGTGTGTGAGGTGGAGGATGCGGTTCGCTACCAAAACCGCTGGAGGTTTTCATGAGAACCTCCGCACGGTTTCCTGCAGCTCGTCAGCTCATGAATAATGTGTGATTCCTCTTCCCACATGACAGAACCAGGACCGTGGAGCTCATTACGGTTCCCTTCGCCGGGGTCAAGGGCCGCGTGGATCTCTGTGGCTCTGATGACTCTCCGTGACTTTTGTGTTGCTTGAAAGCATAAATTCGTCTTTGTTAGCAGTCAACCCGAATCTGACCTCGAACTAATCTTCTCTCAGCTTTGGCTCCGTGTCAAAGAACAGTAGTTAGCTACCTCCACGGAAAAAGAGGAATAAGAGGTTTGAAACGATGGAACTGTAGAGCGGCATCGTGGGAAGTGAAGGGTCTCCTCTGCCGCTGTAAAGCACCACCTCCATGGACATAAACTTTTACATTGAGAGTTGGTTTTATAGCCTTTTACAACACAGAGATGTGGGAAAGAAAACAGAAAAACAAATCTGTCATTACAATAATATCTCTGCTCGCGTTTGTCTTTTTTGATCAAGACAGATTTTAACTAGTTCCAGTGTAAGATTATAAAATAAATAAATGAATATTTACAATCGTTACAGTTTTAGCAGCTATTGGAAGGATTTTTTCCTCTGCCTATAATTATGTCTCACATCATGAGTTCACTCTCTCAGAAACATGGCCTTCATTCCCAAGTAAGCAAATCACAGATTTATGGATTAGATTTTTGCAGGAAAACATAAAAAAATGAAAGAAGGGATGAAAAATTGGGAGACCTTAAATGTTTAGTTTAGCTGAAATCCAACAGCCCAATGGGATTATGTGTATATTTTGAATTAATCAGATGATTAAATATTTAAAATGATTGCAGAACATCATCCTGATGTAGAAATTCTGTGAGTCTGTTTATACAATATTACTAATTGAAAAAGATTAAAGCAGCAATAATTAGTTGAATGATGACTTGAGGATGCAGTTTTGATTTTCTGTTTTCCTCCATTTTTGGCTTTGTCACCTCTGCGAAGTTGTAACAGACATTTTTCATAGTTTCGTTATGTTTTATTGATAGAAAATAATCAGTTCATTAGTTCAACTAAATGATAAATTTGATGAGGTAACAACACTGTGACAGCCGGTCTCTCTCTTCGGATTTACCACCGATGTACTTTTTTGCTCATTAACTTTTGGTTTCCATCCAGATTATAATCTCCAGGTTTTGTGAGTCTCTCCTGGGTTGCCTCCTTGAGGGAACTCACGTCTGTTCAAAGGGCTCAAGTGCTCAATCCTGAGCCTGCAGGAACTCTAAATGACTGGTATTGAATCAATTAGCTGCCTAATTGGGCCGAGATAAAGACCCCATTTCCTTATCACCAGCTCCACCAGCCATTACAGATGGCACTGGGGATCTCCCAGTGGATGTGCCAGTAGGTCAGAGAGAAGCTGCTGATGTTTTTGCCAATTTCACTGTAAACTCTGTATGTGCAAGAGAAACATCTGCTGTAAAATATCTGAACGAATGTTTTTTCACTCTAGTGAAAGTCTGCAATGTATGAATTCCAAGTCAGTTTCTCTTGCAGCATCTTATTTTTTTAATCAAATTCAAAAGTTATAAGCATAATTTGCTCTGACACTGAAGTTTTTAATTTGAAGCGATGAGTTGATGGTGTTTCAGGTCTCCAAAGAAGTGTGATCAGCATATTTGCGGATTTTCAGGCATTCATTATTTTAGAGTTAACACATCATGTTAAAACATGATGGAATCTCTCGTCTCGTCTTGAAGTCCTTCATGCCTCAGCTCACCTCTGCAGCACTTTCTAATACTGAAAATGGTGCCGTTCATAATGAAAAATTGTATTTATTTAAAGTTTTATCTCACAGCTTATGGCCAGTTGAATCATTAAACTGCAGATTTAAAATTTAAGGTAACTGGTTGAAGCACTTTGAGTAGCGCAGTCTGTTCAGCATCAGTCTGACCTCAAACATTTTGCCTGGAGGGCGGTTGCTGCTGTACATTGTCTCATAAATTCCCTCAGCCTTTTATCGTGTTTCCATGTGAAATTCATCGAGATTAAAAGAATCATTTGTGCTGTATAGGTGTGTGTGGGATGGATTACTTGATTGTATGGTGCAGCCTCCCACAGCGATAGCAGCGTGTCAGGACACATCTGTTGGCTGTTGCAGAGGAAAGCTCCGTGGATTGAGTATTTCAAAGAGTCACGCAGAGAATGAGCTGTTGAAATCCCAACGAGGGCAGAAAGGGAGTGATAATCTGAAGATTTTGCGGATTAAACGTCATTTGCTGATCAAAATGACACATTTTACATGGTTCTGCAGTTTGAGGCGTTTTCACTCCGGGCCTGGCGTGTCATTAAACACAGGGCTTATGGCATCATTACACAATAGAACCTCCCACAAAGTGATCCGTTATTACCTGATCTAATGACTGCGTCGTCTGAGCCGTCTCCCGGCGGTTCGTGTCCTGCCCTTGTTTCAGCTGTTGACGGCAGAAGCGGCAGGACCTTGGTGAGTGAGCGATGGGGAACAGGTGTCGCTCGCCGCAGATGCAGCAACCTCACCACCTGCTGGTTGGCAACGAGGGGGACACGACCCCACGACCTCTGTCTATTTTGCAACTGTGGCTCGGTTTTCGTCAGAGTGGGGGCGGGAGTTCAGTGGATACATGGTGACATTGGAGTGACACAGGAAACTGAAATGTGAATTAGCATTTTTATTGTTTCCCATTTCACACTTCTCGGCTGTTTTATTTAAAAGGGTTCTATCCATAAGAGGATTTATTTATGGCTTTAAGAACCAGAACCACCTCAGGCCCAATCAGAAGAGAAACACTTTCCTGATTGGCTCAATACTTTCTGATTGATTGAGTAAAACAGCACGTAAAGTGATGACTGCTTTGTTGTGACGTCACAAAGTTATGGAAGTCCTGACGGCAGGTTGTAAGGCTCAGTCTGATGAATGCTGTGAGCATTTCTCTGTGCACTTCGATACTTTCACAGCTTTAATACAGAACCTAGAGCAGATTTAAAATGAAAAAAGACATGAATATTTCACTTTATCCAATATGTCTTCAATAGAAAATACAAACTGACCCTCACCCTACAGGCAGCTTGTATCATGTTCAGTTTAAACACAAGTGTCCCTTAAATAGGAAGCTAATTCCAGCCAATACTCCCCTTAGCTTAGCATAAAGACTGGAAACAGCTAGCCTGACTCTATGCAGGGGTAGCAAAAGTTTGCTCTCACTCTGACATCCATCAGTCGCTTCTGTTGAGAGCTCTTGGTTTATTTACAGATGACACAATTAATAATGAAATCTGAGCGGGATTGCTTTAATGTGTCAATGATACTATTCCCCACGCAAGACATGGATTTAACTGAAGTTTATTATATAATCACATAGTGCGCCCTCAGGACGGTGTGTCAGGTGTCCTGAGCAGCAGGATTCATTTTGTGAGTCAGAGATATTGAAGCAGGTTTGTTTGTCTGTTTAATTGTTGTCTCTTCACCCGTCCCAGCAGAGGAACATGCGTCTTTAAGTCACGTGCTTCGCTGTGGTCATCATGCGGCGCTGGGTTTTGGTGGTCAGATGGGTGCTCACTTCCCCGCCTGCTCCACCATCCGTGGCACAAATGTCACGACTCTGAGGGCCCGCAGAGAAATCACACTGGTACAGATGAACAGATTTAATTCAAATGGGGGCCCGGAGCTGTTCATGCATTCACAGACCCCGGCTTCATTAAAGCCCCACTTCTTCTCGGGGGGTCACGAGGAGGAATGTCAGAGGCGGGGGGGGGGGGGGTGACATGATAATGAATGTCATGAAGAGTTAATGCACTTTCTACATTACTGGACTTCCTTTAATTAGTCGATAGTCATTTTAGAGTTGGGAGCTAATTAAACTTGTAATCTGATTAATTTGACTACAGACGCGGTGACTGTTATCAGCACGTGTGATTTCATATGTGAGGTCTCATCATTTACATCTTTCCGTTCATCACATCAGCAGCAACATCTCTCGTTGCTCATCTTGGCTCACCACCGCCAGCAAAATGGAAAACGGTCGCTGCCATCTTTGCTGAATGATCAGACTCACTTGAACACTTCAAATGTGAAGAAAAACCTAAATTGCTTTGATTTTGTCTCCTGCTGTCTCTTGTGGGACAACGGGTCATGATATTTTTTGATGTCTCAGTCTCTCCGTCTGGCTTTGCATGAATTAATTTGAATGCCATAGTTCTGGAGAGCTTGTTGCCAAACAGCCAATTAAATCAATAACGACACTATTCGGTCGCACCGACTGCAACATGAACACATCTGTCGGCACATTAGTGTTTTGAATGGGCCTCCAAACGAAGCTTAATTATGAAGGAATGCACTGCTAAAGTCTGCGAGACTCGTATACAGTCACTTTAGCAGTAATGTGAATCCATAAGAACGGTGAATTTTTTTCATTAGCAACTTCTATATACAGAGGTGATTACTGACTGTAGAAGCTCAACCCAAATCTTTACAGATGGTCAAAATCCTAACTTTTACCAGTCCACAGATTATGTGTTGCTTTAATGCCAGTAAACGGCAGATGTCTTGTTTTGCAGCGTCACTTCTTTCAGGATACAGGATGTTTCTTCCCCATTTGTGAGCGCCGAGCTAACTGTCAAAGCAGCATTGATTGTATCAACATGCAATTAAATGGTAATTCAGTGATGCAGTGTTATTGTGGGAAGCGCTGCATGAACAGTCCCTTTAATTATCCCTGATTGTGATTACAAGCTTGCATATTTTCCTCGTGCATCTTTATCTTTATGTACATTGTTTGCCCAACTTCCCATGAACAGGGACAATGGCGGAACGGCGGTGTACGCTTCCAGCCCCGCCTCCTGACAGTGGAGGTCAGAGCCGACTTTCTCTGCTATGATTACTGCGCCGTCGTACGGTACTTAGTGTAGGATGTGAGACGATGTGCTGCAGATTTACTGCGTCTGCTCTTCCTCCAAGGACGGAGTGGTGAAGTAGGGCTGCTCCGAGCTGCCGTTGCTGCTGCTGCTGCTGCTGGTTTCAGCATCGTGCTCAGCAGACAGGTGGGGAATGGGAGGAGAAGGTTGGCGTGCTGTTGGCGAGTTAAATTCAATCCTTTGCTCTGAATGACCACGATGATACAAACGTGGGGGGGGGTTTTCTTTATGTTTTGATCCCTTCCCGTCCAGGTCGGGGTTGCAGTTGAAGGACGTCACTTAGCGAGTGGCACGAGCCTCTCGTTCCTCCGGTGGAACTCCCTGCCACCGGCGGCCTCGCTGTAGAAGCAGCGAGATTATTGTCTAGTAACGGTTGCCATGGATGCCACGGCCTGTCAGGGGCTTAGGTGTAATGGATTCAAATTGAATTGAATTTGTTGAGGGAGGAGGATGGCTGTAGAGACGGACGGAGGAGGGAGCGACAGAAATAGTCTGAGCATTAAAAAAAAGAGGAGAGAAGGTGGAGAGAGACAGACAGTCAACCAAAGAGACAATGAGCCCCGGAGGGAGGAGGGCGATGGGGCCCGCACCATCTGTGATGAGGAGCTGGAAGAGCAGTGATGGTTCAACACGCTACGGCAGCGTCAGGCCTGTGTGTCCGCACCCAGGTCTGTCTGCTGGTGTCAGTGGTCCTTTACTATCGCACGATTCCATTCGATTCCCATTTTTTGGGGCTGTGATTCAAAATCGATTTTCAATTCAAAACGAGTTGATTCATAATGATCTCTGCTTCATTCTATATGTGTGCAAAGGATCCTCATGGTCTGCTCCAGTCTGCTTTGTAAGACAGAATGACAAATGGAGGCATGAAAGTGTCTTTTTCACATTTATTCAGTTTGAAACATTTATCCATGCTTAGGTGGAATTGTTGCATAAAATGTTTCTAAAAAAAAATAAATAAAAATATTGCAGTTAAACTTGCACACTGAAGCTCATGTCAAGCTCGGTCTTCCCAGTTAAGGGTTACCCGGTAAAACGGAATTCCTTATAAACACGGAACTGGCCAACATTTTGCATTAAGGTTTTTTTGTTTTTCTTTTCTGGAATAAAATTTTACGTATCTGTTGAGAAAATGCTCCAAAGGGGGGGTCACTAATAATGCACGCCCCCCTACCCATGAATGAATGTGGCGACTTGAGCGTAGTTGAATTCCCAGTGTTTAATTGATGTAAATGAATGTGGTGACCTGAGCAGCGCGGTGGCGTAGTGGTTAGTGTTGCCGCCCCACAACAAGAAGGGCACGGTTCTATTCCCGCACCTGAACATGTCTAAGTTAATTGGTTATGAGTAATGGAGTGGGCAAGACCAGACCGGTGACAGGACCCCTCCAGAGATCAGACCAGGTCAGAGAGTAGAGAATCTCTCTTTCCTCCATTATTGTAGTTTCCTCCTTGTTTTGGTGCTTATCACATGTGTATGTTCCAGAACAAAATGGAGGCAAACAGCCTGTGGATTTGTTTAATTTATTTATTTATTTTCTATCGATTTTGGGACGGAATCGTAGTAAATGAGAATCGCGATTCTTATCCAACTCGATTTTTTGGCACACCCCTAGTGCTCCCCCTCCACGAGAACGACTTCCCTCCATGCCGACACACCTCGCACTCTGACATCTCCTCTGGTGATGAAGACATAGCGCCACTCAGAGTTGTGTTATATATACAATTATGGCTAAAGGTCCATTACGGACCATCAGCACCACCAGCTGCCGGCCAGAAACCAAACCCAGAGAAAGTACAAATGCTTTGATTTCAACGGCCAGACAAGCCATGCTGAAGTGCTTACGAGCCTGATCTGGTGAAGGATGAAGGCTGTTTCACAGCAGCTTTTACTTAAACAGTGAAATCTAACTCACAGTAACACTGTAGCTCTGCGCCTCTGCTCGAAGAAATGAGACCTGCGGCCCAGTCATTCTTTCCTTTGTGCAGCGTTTCCTGTATGTGTGCAGGAGCATCAGCGTGGCTCTGATGTGGCAGGAAGCTTTGAACACCAATCACACAGCCGTGAACTAAATGCCGAGGTTCAGCTGCAGTGTTTGAACCGGCGGCAGCACTCGAAGAGTTTAGGTTAACCTGCAAAACGTCACAGAAGGCGACACCTAAGACGCCGTTCGGAGGCACTCCACATCTCTTTCAGTATTTCTGTCTGGAATCAGCGTAAGAAGATTGTACGTGTGTAAGCAGCAGCCCGTCGTGTCTTAATCTGACCTGAACAGGTTAGAGAAACAGGGAATGAGTTTCTTTACCCTATTGGAGCGGTTTTTCCTGGAAAGTCAATGCTTTTTATTACCAGAACAAACTGTATATTTCTGCGGTTATTTTTGTGTCAGAAAAAAAAAAAAGCTTACATTGCTGAATGATTTGTTTTAATTTTGTGGTAACATCCAGTCTGGAGGATGTCTCATTTAGGAACAGCATTCTTAAATACACATGATAAAATATTCATACTCGTCTCGTACCCAGAGGGTTAGACATGAAAGTACCAACAAATAAAAAGTTCCTTCAGTTCCGCAGCCGTCCTCGGTGGAATATGGATAATAATGTTGCAGATATTAATGTTGCGTTTGATAAGTGGATATTGAGGGCTTCAGACAGATCCTTGGGGCTTTGCCTCTGTGAAAAGCCGATGAGACGACTCAGCGGCGGCTGTGGCTCTATCTCTGCACCTCGCCCTGGCGGGGCTGTTAATCAGCACTCAGGGTTACATCAATGATGTCAACACAGCGGCCACAATGCATCAGCAGCCAGACGAGAGGCGCTTCCTTCCCTGATGAACTCAGCCGTGTTGTACAGTCCAGCGCAGAGAGAGGAACCGTCTGCCACAGGGAGAGCGTCAGCGGTTCAACGGCCAAAGGTCACGGCCTGAAGCATGCGAAAACTTCGGAAACGGCCAATGTTAGATTCAATACAACAAAAAAACGTTGCACATTCCTTTGCTCAGTGGAAGTGTCTCCAGTGGTGGAAAGGAACAGCCATGCTAAGTGGCTGATGGTGCATCTGTTTTAAACTCCTGAAGATAGCGCTCCATCTCATCACTCTCAGATGTCTGCTCCGAGGACGTTTTATAAAACCTTGTTCTCTCTACGCTACGAAGGCTGAAGCTGTTGGCAAGGAACCATCACTGGAAAGAAACCGTTCAGTGGTGGAGAAAGTGTAACAACAATACGCCCTCTAAGACCAGAGGTGTTTCCTACTGACGTTTCCTTTAATCACGAAGAGTTTGACCCAGTGTCAGCTTCATATCGAAGACAAACATTATCTTCACCAAAAACAAATAGCTTTAAAATCATTCAGGGGCTGTTTTTAATGCACTGACCCGACAATAATATATAAATAATGCCAAAAATGGCCACTGAGTTAAGTAAGCCGGTTAATAGTGCTGTGACCGAAAACCCAGCTGTGGAAGAAAACAGGGAACATTTTTGAAGGATGTCAAACACTCTTTCTTTCCAAATCTATAAACCGGTTTTATCTCCATCACAGGTCGAGTTCATTGTATGTTTTATGTTTAATTCTAAATCTAAAATGTCATCAGTCGATGCAGACAGAAGTTAGAAGTATATTTTAGAGTGAAACAGGACTGATAAGTCCACATGTGCCTCGGTGTTGTGAGTAATTGTGTGAATGTGCCTGTTGGTGAACTTGCGACCTGTATAAATACCTGCCGGTGTTTGTGCGAGTGTTCACTGTGTGTGTGTCTGTGTGCTCGGCCTGGTCTGATGACATTATCAGGACTGGTGATCTGCACTGTAATTGCCTGCTGCTGACACGGCAGAGAGGCTGATATGGCTGCAGAATAAACAGACTGTTAACAAGCAGAGGGAGCTCGTCTCCACTCGGCTCAGCGAGTCCAACGTGACTTCTCGAGTGGACGAATCACAGAGGAGGAGAGAGATGAGCAGCAGTAAAACATAAAGAGAGAACCGTGGGAGGTGGACACCAGAGGCAGTGGGCTTGTGCTTCTATTGCAACATTCACCTCAATTTCTTTACAATCCAAATTCAATCCACAATCCAGCTCACTGGTTGCTAGAATTTGGTCACTCAGAACTAATAAAAAATATATAGTTTGTTTTTAACGGTTAAAGATGCTCAACATTCGACTTGCTGAGCAAGCGTCGGTCCTTTAATGATCATTTTTCCTGGCCTCTGGGTGTTGAGTATGGGAGTTCACGTCCCGACATTCTCCTCGAACAGCAGAGCCGACCGCCGTCGCTCTCTCTACACCTTTTATTTATGATGAATATGTGTCACTACTGCTCGAATCTTTCAAGGTTTGTGCAGCTCTACTTATAACCCCCCCACACAAATAATGTACAGAGATTATAGTGTGTCATCATACCACCACTGTGTTATATTTAGTTGGCAGGCATCATTATGTGAATCAACTTTTTCAAGTTATTTTGCATTCTTTTTTTGTTGTTATGCTGAAAAGTTGTAGTCAGTCTGTGAGTGCTGTTATTATTATTATTATTATTATTATTATATTATATTATTTTGCACCATTGAAGTTTTTCTTTAAGGGAGGTGTGCCCAGATTTACAGTCCAGAGTTACTTCTTTTAGCAGTTACATCGTTGTTGATCGTTCTATTTCAGCTTTTATTGGTCATACCTGCGTTTCTGCTGTATCAGACTGTATCTCTGATAACGGCAGGCAGGCAGGCAGACTGTTGGCTTCTGGACTCAGCAGAGACTCCCCAGTCAGCCTGTATGCTGCATTTCGGTGTCGTCCCTCTGGTGGCTTTCCCTCCACGGCCGTCCCTTTTGTTGCCCCTTAGATCTCTCTTCGTCTTTGAACTACCCTCCTCTTCATCGTCTGTCTCTGCTCCAGCTGTGTACACATCCTTTTCTTGCTCCTTTTCTTTGCTGATGGCTGAAAGTATCGCAATGATATTCATTTAGATGAACTAAATATAGAATCTAACAGTAGACTTTAGATTAGATTTTCGATTCTTTCTGTGCACTAACATTTCCTTGTGTCTTTGGAGGAAATGTTCAAACAGCAGGACGTGAAGCTGGTTAGGTTGGCTTAGTTTAATTTACAGAGAGGAGGCAGCTGTTCTGTTTTTACCACGAAGCTCACAAATTAACACGTTATATCTGCTTTGTGTGATCAGCACAGAGAATAAGTTTAATGGAAGTGTGAAACGTTGGGGTTTTATTTGGGCTTATGGGGCTTTGGTCCTGTTTTCTGTCTTTATACTAAGCGAAGCAAGCTGCGGCTTCAGTTTCTCTTCAAAAACGTGGAGGCTGCACCAATCTTTGATCTAATTTCCTAAAATATTACTTTAAATGAACCTAAAACTGAGAGAAGACACAAAGAAAAAGAAATCACAACTCAGTCTCTAATAGGGAGAGACTTTGAAATGTCATTTTAAAGGCTTCACTGGGGATAAAACTGGAGACGAAGAGCTCTATAACATGGAACAATCTTTTCTTACTTTGTGCTATAAACTTAACTCAGCTCGCTGGCACACAGTGTAAAAAATACAGTGTTGACTGGAGGAGTCTGCCAATTTTCTTGGCAATGATTGTATTTGTTTACAGTCATCATCCTAATATCTCAAAATGAGTGTGTTAAAGATTTATTGATGTCAAAATGTTACACGTAGTGGCTTTAATTAGCTCAGCGAGATTAAAAACATGACTTTTCAGCCGTGAAAGACCTTCATCAGGATGCTTGAGTGAAATCATCCAGCATTCAGTTAAATTATCAGTTCATTCAGTCTAGCAGCGCTGCCTCAGAAGATTAAGTACAGCGTGTACTCGCCGCTTTGACTCCTTCCGATTCCACGCCATCAGAAACATGGATACAGCATAACAAGATGATGGACGCTTTACACAGCCTGCATATTGAAAGATAATAAAGGCAGCTGAATCATCCGTCTTTGTCATCCCGTCTTTCTCACAGGCCGGCTGTGTGTGTTTGTGTGCGTTCGTGTGTGTTTGAGTGTGTTTGACGTTAGAGGAGCAGCAGTGCAGACCGGAGACAGCAGCCGCTCAGCTGCAGTCCTGAGCCGCTGTTATTTAACGTCTCAGTCAGAGCTGCAGGAAACTCTCTGATTGTCTGCTGAGGGCCCAGTGTGTGTGTGTGTGTGTGTGTGTGTGTGTGTGTGGAGGTGGATGCGTGCTATGTGTAAATATCCTCACACATGCGTTTGTGTTTGTGTCTCCATATTGGATCTGAAGCGTCACGATGGCGCCATCTCTCTGTTCTCACACACGTCCTCCATCCTCTTCTTCTTCGCTCAGCTCTGTCCTCACTCTTCTTTTCCCGCCTTCCGTTTTTCACCGCTTCGGTCTAAACTCTTGCGCGGCTTTCTAATGATGTTTACACAGACAGAGATCTTTTCTCTCGTTCTGCTCCTCCATCCATCCATGGATCAGCCCAGTTTCCACTTTTTTAGGCCCCCTTTAATTTCCACAGCTTCCCTTTGTCTCCATCCCTTCCACACATCATCCATCCAATCTAATAATTCCTGCACCACCTCCTCCTTTCCGATATCTTCATCCTCCACCTCATCAGTCAATCCATCCTCCTCCTCTCCTGTTTTCTTCATCCGCTCGCTGCTTCGATCCCCGACACTGAACCCCGAGCTGCTCCTCGGAGTTAATCCCTTCCATAGAAACTCTGCCGCCTTAAGTGTGTGAGCAGTCAGACTCTGCGCAGCCCCCACCCCATTTCTCAATCAATCATCCCTTCACCTGTCGTGTTGCTATTCTCTATCCGTTCACAAATCCATTTACTGTCACTCCACTGTCCCCCTCCTCTTTTTCATATTCCTCCCATCTTCGTTTCTTGCATCCTTGATGACTTCTCTGCCGTTTCCTCTGATCCCTCCGATCTTTTCCCACCAGTTTCTCCGTCCAGCCGGTCCCTTTATCCATTCATCAATCTATTCACCACTAAGTCGCCCTGATCCTGCTCATATCTGTCCCCTTCACCCCTCGATTCATCCTCCTAATCTCCACCTAGCATCCGTCCGTTCACACCTCTTCTTTCCTCCTTCTGTCCTTCCCTTCCATTCCTCCTCTCCTCTCTCCAGGAATCTCTTTGTCACTTTTTCTTTGTGTTCGTCTTTGGCTCGATAAATCCATTTCTCTTTTCTTCTTCACCTATTTCTTCCATCCATCCATCCACCCGTCCTTCCACGCTCCCCTCTCCCGGCACAGGCCCGGACCAGAATAGCCATGATTCTGCCGTAATGAGCTGTGGTGAGAGAAGGCGTACGTCGGCTGCGTATTGACGCCGTGACTCAGTGTGTGTGGAAGCCGGCGGAGGACTCACTCTTCTGTAACGAGACAGATCTGATTAGGCCGAGCACGCAGGAGAACACGCTGATGATGACAACGGTTAAACACAGACACTCCAGCTTTCCCCCTCACACACACACACTCCTCCACCCCTCCAATTATATCCCTTTGGTTAATCTTCCCTATCGTAATGCTGGCACAATGACAACCCTCTGGATTCTGAGTGCAGTCTGTACTTTATGTCTGCCTTTGAAACACCGCTGTCTGTCTCTGTGTGTGTGTGTGTGTGTGTGTGTGTGTGTGTGTGTGAGCGAGCTTGTATTTTTTGTTAACTCTTTATTTACATGCTTCTTGTCTTGTGAAAGCTGATTGATTTAAAAAAAAAAAAAAAAAAAAAAAAAAGGATTTTGGGATTTCAGTCAATGTCAACCCGCCTTTTGATTTGATTTGTTTCCTACTTTACTCATCATGCATAAACAGATTAATATCAGTATTCGTTTGGAGGCTCCTGAGGTGGTTTAAGGTTGTCAGTGTCAGATTATAATAAATTGTACAACGCTTCACTGATTGTACAAACAAACACTGAGTTTAAAGGTTAACAGTGAAGCAGTCACTGGAGTCAAAGTCCAGCATTTAGTCAACCTGTCCAATCATCCTCCGCCGGACGATAAATCGCACACGAGTCATTTTTTACAACAATGGGTCCAGCTGAAGGTCTGATACATGCAAGATCCAAACAAAGGCCTCTCTGCTGAAAACAGGGAACCTCTAATCCACCATAAATCAGCTGATTCTTTCTTTAATGTGGCAGATTTATTCTGATCTTTACGTTTTGAAATGCTTTTTATTTTTAAATCAAGCTGAATTATGTCCGTCGATCGTGTGTCCTTCCCACAGACATCCCGCCTCGTTCTCCCTGATATTGACGTTTGAAAGCCGATACTGCCCATCAGCCTTCCAATAGCTGTTATTTTGCAGATGTATTGTGCTGTTTGTAAACTGGGGATTACAATGCAGCAAATCATTGAACAGCCGGAATGTGTTGAAGTCTATGGGGAAATGGCCTTTCTTCTCAGTTGTTGCGGTATCTCAGTGAGTTTGTGGTCTTTTTGTCTTGAGAGTCTCTGTCTCCACAAAGGGTCAAAGGGTCAAAGGGTCATTTTTCTGGCCTTGTTTCATGTGTTCACCTCCTGTGTTTGTGTGTTTTTTATGTGCGCTGTTGTCGTTGCTGATGTTGGTGCAGCACAGCTGGGCTTTGCACCACACTTGGCTTCAGATCAGCTAGTACTAATCATAACTAGAAAATTCCAAGAAATTTTGAAGTGCCACGGGTCGGCGTCCCCTCGCCCGTCGTCCCCTCGCCCGTCGTCCCCTCGCCCGTCGTCCCCTCGCCCGTCAAAGCGATCCTGCTGAAATTTCCGTTCGGAGAACCGATTGACCTTGATTCAGTCAGTGTGTCTGTATATCTGTCTCTTTGTGTGTCTGTGTATATGTGTGAGTGCATCTGTATATCTGTCTCTGTGTATGTCTGTGTAAATGTGTGAGTACGTCTGTATATACGACTCTATTTGTGTCTGTGTATATGTGTGAGCGCGTGTCTATATCTCTCTATTTCTGTCTGTGTGATTGTGTCTGTGTATATGTGTGAGTGCGTGTCTCTGTGTGTGTCTGTGTGTGTCTGTGTATATGTGTGAGTGCGTGTCTCTTTGTGTGTCTGTGTATACGTGTGAGTGCGTGTCTATATCTGTCTCTGTGTATGTCTGTGTATATGTGTGAGCGTGTGTCTATATGTCTCTATTTCTGTCTGTGTATATGTGTGATTGTGTCTGTGTATATGTGTGAGTGCGTGTCTCTTTGTGTGTCTGTGTATACGTGTGAGTGCGTGTCTATATCTGTCTCTGTGTATGTCTGTGTATATGTGTGAGCGTGTGTCTATATCTCTGTATTTCTGTCTGTGTATATGTGTGATTGTGTCTCTGTATATGTGTGAGTGCGTGTCTCTGTGTGTGTCTGTGTGTGTCTGTGTATATGTGTGAGTGCTCAAGGTCAGAGGTCAAGGTCTTCTGAGCCGTTTAAACTTTGAACGGTGTTTCTGTGACAAAGTATGACGAAGCAGCGAGGCTCCAAAGTGAGGTGGGTTCAATCCACAGCAACAGCTTCACACAGACCTGAGCTGAGGGACCTGCGGTTGCCACGGTGATTTGAGAATTCAGTCTGGTCAGAGCTCAGACTCCCGCCAAAACTCTCCCAAAATTGGCTTTTGACCACCTCCCGAACTGCTTCGAATTGCGAGCAAACCGTAGCTCCGTTCCCAAAAGCGAAAACACCGTGAGAGGCAGAAGAGTCTGGGGATTCCAGCAGTCTTTGTTTGATTTGAAAAGTCCTTAAAATGAGCGTGTAGGGACAGTGCGAAGTCAGAGTGAAATTGTTTTTAGTGAAACCTTGATTTGCATTGCAGTCAATTGGGGCAAAAGCAGGTGTTGCTGGCGCTCTGAGCGCTCCTGTGTAAATTTGGTGAGGAGTAGAGCTGTCAAACTTAGATTTTCTGAATCCCAAGACCTGTGTCTACGTTTTCCCAAAAAATCATTTGCGTCCCTTTCACGGTTTGGCCGTGAGCTCGAGTTAAAAATGGAAATGTGGCTGAATTTTTCACAGTGCTCTCACTCTAGTTAACGAGCGTCTCCACTCTAACTTGGAGGAAAAAGTGAATCGGACTGCTCCTTTGAACGCTCGTAGTTCGAAAACCGTACAACTTAGGAGAAAAAGGTTTGATGTTCTGGAAAGAGCACAAGATTTCCTCCGTTTTGACGTTTGAATCACATTTCTAGGCGCACGTATGACTGTCTCTGTGTGTGTCTTTGAGAAGAAATCATTCAAAGTGATGGCCATAGCCCACAGACAGAGTGAGATGAGACCAGCATAACAATTGATCTGTGATTGCGGAATAAGCGTAGGAGCTATCATAAAGCCTTTTGTCACAAACAGAGGTCAAAGTCTCGTGACCTTTTTAAACTTTGAACGGACTTTCTGTGACAAAGCATGACGAAGCATTGAGGGTCCAAAGTGAGGTGGGTTTGATCCACAGCAACAGCTTCACATAGACCTGAGCTGAGAGAGCTGCGGTCATCACGGTGATTTGAGAATTCACTCAGGTCAGAGCTCAGACTCTCCCGTGACTTTTGACAATGAGTGTATCTGTATATCAGTCTCTTTGTATGTCTGTGTATATGTGTGAGTGCGTGTCTATATCTGCGTCTATTTGTGTCTCTGTATATGTGTGAGTGCATCTGTATATCTGTCTCTGTGTATGTCTGTTTATATGTGTGATTGTATCTGTGTATATGTGTGCGTGCATCTGTATATCTGTCTCTATATATCTCCGTATATTTGTGTGAGTGCATCTGTATATTTGTCTCTATTTGCGTCTGTTTATATGTGTGAGTGCGTCTGGATATTTGTCTCTGTGTGTGTCTGTGTACATGTGTGAGTGCATGTTTATATCAGTCTCTGTGTGCGTCTGTATATCTGTCTGTGTCTGCATCTCTATATCTCTGTGTGTGTCTTTGAGAAGAAATCATTCAAAGTGATGGCCATAGGCCACAGACAGAGTGAGATGAGAGCAGCATAACAATTGATCTGTGATTGCGTAGTAAGCGTAGGAGCTATCATAAAGCCTGTCGTCACAAACAGAGTTTAAGGTCTTCTGACCCGTTTAAACTTTGAACGGCGTTTCTGTGACAAAGTATGACGAAGCAGTGAGGCTCCAAAATGGGGTGGGTTTGATCCACAGACCTGATCTGTATATCTGTCTCTGTGGATGTCTGTGTAAAGTGTGAGTGCATCTGTATATCTGTCTCTTTGTATGTCTGTGTATATGTGTGAGTGCGTCTGTATATCTGTCTCTGTTTGCATCTGTGTACATGTGTGAGTGCGTCTGGGTATCTATCTGTGTCTACATCTCTATATCTCTGTGTGTGTCTTTGAGAAGACATCATTCAAAGTGATGGCCATAGGCCACAGACAGAGTGAGATGAGACCAGCGTGACAATTGATCTATGATTGTGTAGGAAGCGTAGGAGCTATCGTAAAGCCTTTCGTCACAAACAGAGGTCAAAGTCTCGTGACCTTTTTAAACTTTGAACGGAGTTTCTGTGACAAAGCATGACGAAGCAGTGAAGCTCCAAAGTGAAGTGGGTTTGATCCACAGACCTGAGCTGAGAGAGCTGCGGTCGTCACGGTGATTTGAGAATTCGTTCGGGTCAGAGCTCAGACTCTCCCGAAAACGCTCCGAAAAGTGGATTTTGACCACGTCCCGAACTACTTCGAATTGCGAGCAAACCGTAGCTCCGGTCCGAAAAGCGAAAACACCGTGAGAGACAGAAGAGTCTGGGGATTCTGCCAGTCTTATTTGAAAGGAAAACTCCTTAAAATGAGCGTGTAGGGACAGTGCAAAGACAGAGTGAAATTGTTTTTAGCGAAACCTTGATTTGCATTACAGTCAATTGGGCCAAAACCAGGTGTTGCTGACGCTCTGAGCCCTCCAGTTTAAATTTGGTGAGGAGTAGAGCTCTCAAACTTAGATTTTATGAATCCCAAGACCTGTGTCTACGTCTTGACAAAAAATCTTTTGTCTCCCTTTCACGGTTTGGCCGTGAGCTCGAGTTAAACATGAAAATGTCGGTTACTTTTTCACAGTGCTCTCACTCTACTTAACGAGCGGTTACACTCTAACTTTGAGGAAAAAGTGAATCGGACTGCTCCTTTGAGAGCTCGTAGTTTGAAAAGTGGACTGTTTAGGAGAAAAAGGTTTGATTTTGTGGAAAGAGCACAAGATTTCCTCCGTTTTAAAGTTTGAATGATATTTTTAGGTGCACGTATGACTGAGCTATGCGGATGAGAAAATAGGTGAATTTTTGAGGCGATTTTTCGTCGTCTCCCATGCATTCTCTATGGAAAATTTCGGCTGGTTTTTTGGGAATAACTTTGGGAAAAATCGGAATATCGACTACCCAGAACTTAGCACACTTGTCCCGATCGAGCCGCACGTTTTGATATATATATTGTAGGGCTACGTCAAGCGGTACGACCCGCATTAGCTGCCGAAAAACGTGGAATAATAATAATAATAAGTATGGACAATATTAAGTAGTGCCTCGTGCTATGCACAGAGGCCACTTACTTCTACTGTGTAGAAGTAGTGGCCCCTGTGCTTATAGCCCGTGGCACTAAATGAAGCAAGTCGCCAACAGCAATTAATGCACTTAGCTGCTAATGATGATTAACTGTGGACTGTATTTGATTTAGGAAGTTGATAAGCTGCCTCCAAACACAAACAGGTTAATTAGTATCCCGTCCCGCTGGGAGAGGTTTCAGAAGGAGCCGGCCCGTTCGTGGAGGATGTGAACTGCTTTTGTTTTGTCCTTCAAAGCCTTTTTCAAAGCCCCTTTAAGAAAATGAATCCTGGTTTTGTGAATGAAGGAGTGATGATGATGATGATGATGATGAAGAGTTGTCTGTGGATCTCCAGAGGCTGGAAAGGCACACGGGAGGCTTTCTCCTCTTCTCTTCATCCACTTATGGTGTATCCTGTCATGTAATTATCTCCCTCGCCAGTTGACTTCTGGGGCCTCTTTCTGTTCTTAATCATATCATTTAGTTATGGTTTACATTTTGCCACGGGCATCTGAGCGTGTTGCGTTGCGCCGTGTCACCGATCTGCTCGTGCAGCTGCAGCGCACAGATAATCACGCAGAGCCGCAATGAAAACGCCGAGGAGCAGGCTGTGAAACGTCTGAGCATCAGCGACACGCACGTTTATCAACAGCACATTTTATTTCACTTTAAGTGCAGGCGCCTCGCCCACTATGGGTTGCCAGATTATCAGATCTGCGTTGGAATAACTTCCATTAAATCCAACCATTTAGTCAGAACCTCAGCGAAAAAGTCATACCTATTAGTAAATCCCATCATCATATATAAAACCACTTCAACAGCAGCACGTCAGCTACGATAGATTCTGGTTGGCAACAAGTCTTCCAATCTAAACTACCATGTTGTCTCCGATACCCCTCCCACCCTCTTCTCTCTCTGCTCGCTGGTAAATCCTAAATAAGACAGTGGGACTGTTATCAAATAGAATTTTAAAAGGAGCGATAATAACGTAGAAGTACGACACAGAGCGGTTTTATAAACCGCTGGCAGAATCTCCTCAGCTCTGTTTATTTGAAGACAAATCATAAATAGTGTTTGCAGTGAAAAGTGTTGTGTGTGTGTCAGTGTTGCTTCAGCCACAGTTCCCTGACGTTAAAGTCAGACACAGCTTGAAAATCGAATCAAAAGGACAAATAATGAACAAATGTTTTTTGTTGTTTTTTTTTTGTTTTTGGGTTGTTGAATCTTGATTCTTCAGCATCTTCAGTGAGTCTGTTCTTTAGTGATTTACTGTGTTTCTGCATTTTGGTCTTTCTATAGTCCAGATGAGATGAGATGAGCTGAGTGTGTGTTTAAAGTTGAATTCACTCTTCTCATCACAGCTAATATTTATAGTTTGTGCTCTATTTGTGAATCTGACTTTTTCAGTGCTGAGGAGGATCAGAAATATTACAAGGATCCACTCCGTATTCTGTCATCTCACAGTACGTCTATAAATAGAAAGCAGCATTTAGGCTTTTTACATTTAAGACACTAAAACGCTCCGATGTGCTAACAAGGCTTTCAGACTGGCTGGCAGCTCCTCGTGGCAGGTTGAAGCAGGTTTTGTTGTTGTTTATTCACGGCCCCCCGACTGAAGCTGTCAAATAAAATCCTGTCATCCTCGCTGCCGCCATATTGACAGCAGCACCACCGGCTCTTACATAATACAGTTTATTGCCCACCCACTGATACATTTCAGCGTTTGCAGATGCCACCAACAAATGCGATTCGATTGTCGCAGCAAAGAAGAAGAAAACCAACATTTTGGACCACAAACAAACACAGAGGTCGAAACTAAAGACGGAAATAGAGAAAACATCAACTGTAGCTGATCGCTTCTTGATGCTATTCGGTGTATTTCAAATCCTAAAGTTCATGTTTCCCAAACCTCTCACATTTTCAGCTATTGATCACTGGATTTGAAAAGTGAGTCTTCTCATTTTATCATTAATAAAAAAAAATTATCTGCTTCATTAAGATGCTTAATTATTGAATTTACTTTGTATTTTCATTCTGCTTATATTCTATCATACCATTTAGAGTGCACCTCACTGAACGTTTTCTTTGTTGAAATTTAGGGGTTACGTTCATTGAAATAGAGGCTGTGAACTTATTTGTTTCTTTTTCTTTCTTTCTTACTTTTTTTTTCTTTGTTGTTGTTGCTCCTAGCAGTTTTGCATGAATAAAACAAGCTGAAGTGCAAATTGAAAAGAATAAAAAGTAAAAAGGGCAGAAGGAAAAAAAAGTTATTTGTTTCATTTTGGGGAAAAAACAACTCAGTTAATAACAAAAGTGGATTTATTCTTTTCATATGATCGGATGTGTGATTTAGGGAAATGAAAGCAGCAGCTCTTCTTTCCTCATACGTCGGTCCAACACGGCATCATATCGACCAGCTCATGTGTAATTATTCAGACGCTTTTATCTGACTCAGCTAGGAGCAGTAAACTTTTAAATTAGTGTCATACTCATGGCTGGAGCTCAGGACGCAAAATATTCTGCCATTTGTTCATTTCAATTGGGCAATTTTCCACTATAATAAAGCTCCATTTGGCCCTTGTGCCCGTGAAAAGTGAGGAAATAGCAGATTTTTTTCTCATCACATCATCAGGACCACAGATACGACAGCTGGGGGTCAATACATTTTTCTCATCCTTCTTAACTTGCTTTTCTCTCTGTCACTTTCTGTCTTTCTTCCATTTTCCACTGCTCATTGCTTTTTTCTGTTCTCTCCACTTCCTCCTCTCCTCCACAGCCCTGTTGTTAGCAGATGGTAAGTTGTCCATTCTTCCCCTGCAAGCACCTCCACTAACATCAGCTCCTCCGTGGACAGCAGCCATGCACCTGAGGTGTCCCTGTGCACGGTGTGAAATCGGTGCTGATCGTTTATTTTTGCTGCAGTTGGGATTTTTAAATCAAGTTTGATATAAATAAACTGCATGCCAGCTCCGCCATCTTCCACTGTCATTGTTGGAAAAACGACACGCTCTTTTTGCTGCCCTCTCCTGCTCCTAATGATGGACTTGCATGCTAATCAGAAGATTAATTAATCATAAATCCGTAAATTATGTTCACAAGTCACGAGCCAGGTACAAACATTTGATAACCATCAAGATAAAAACCTGCAGTTCTGAAATTAGAAATTTAATTACCTTTGTGAGATTTTGTGTTGTTGTTTTCTTGTTTTTTTTTTTTTTTCATATCCTTGTCAAGGAAATTGTGTCATGTAGTGGTGCAGCACGGAGCAGGGGAATGGCTGGATAATCAAATTTTAAACATGAGCAAAAAGAAATCCCGTCAGGACTTCAGGGTACACACTGTCTTGGGTGTGTAATTGATTTAGCCTAAAAGTGTGTGTGTGTGTGTGTGCAGGCATGTGCCGGTATATTATGCATGCCTCTGTGTGTGTGCTTGCTTGCTGAGACGTCCTCCTATCAAGGGGACTTGGCTGTGATCTTTAATGGCAGCGTTAATATTTAATGGTAAGCGTGTTGTCAGCAAAGAGCAGCAGGCTGGGACTCGGGGGCTCGTATAAAAGATGACAGGGTCTCTGCACCAGGTGGCTCAGTGGGGGTGTCACACACAGAGCAGGATGAGAGGCCTTTGGATGCACCGCCGCCTCTTCTTGATAGAGTTCAACAGCACAGAATGGATGTTACAGAGCGCCCGGGAACTCTAGGAGGCATCGCGGCTCCTTTCTGCAGCAGAGCCACACAGGACACGTTTGATAGGCACACAGACAGATCGATCGGGACGTCCACAATACTCACAGCTCACTCCCAGTATGGAAACCCTGAGCTACATGAGGACTTGAAGGGGAGGCCCTGACAGTCCTGGATTTGTGTTCCGGTTGATCAGTGTAGCTCAGCTGGATTAATGTGAATTCAAACAAAAAGACGAAAACAAGCACAAAATTTATTCTATTTATTTATTTATTTATTCAATGTTTAACCCTAACCCTTTCAACATTATCTCTCACTTCATCAGCAGATAGAGTTTGCTCAGTTGTCCAATAAATGGACCAATCAGATCAGTGCAAATATCGCAATGTCGGGATATTTCTTTGATGAATCAGAGTTAAGTTTGTTGCAAAAAAAAAAAAAAATGTTGCAGACAGTTTGTCAGATCAAAAAATAAAGCGAAGCTGTTCCACAGGGCATCAGAACAAATTACTGGATGAACTGACCCTTTAAAATGAAAAGTTTTTCATGAGCTCTCACATCTGAACATAAAACGCAGCCTAATAAAAGCCATCGCGACTTTAGAGGAGAAAAACCCAAAGAATGGGATGCAGATTTAGATTTGCTGTGTTTGTGTTTTGATCACTTGAGCATGTCCCTTTTGTCCAACCTCTAAATATCTCAGCACACGTGGTGTTGATGTTTTTAACATTGCTTCACACTGAAGCGTGAACCTGACAGCGGCTGAATAAATTCAAACTGATGTTTATGCTGCAGCTCGGCGTGGCGTATGATAATCACCTGAGCATCCTCTTGTGTTGATGCCGTCATTCTCACTCTGATTTCCTTTTCTTTTGCTCCCTCGCCGCCCAGATGTGCCAGACAGGAAGCTGACATCTGACGAGGAGGAAGCCAAGCGCATCGCTGAGATGGGAAAACCGGTGCTGGGGGAGCACTCCAAGCTGGAAGTCATTATTGAGGAATCGTACGAGTTTAAGGTGGGAAAGGTTCATCTTCAAACAACCTGAGACGCGAAAGTCTCACATCTGAAACTGCAGACGGGTAACTAACTAACCAGCTGCCGCCTCAGCTGAGTATTTCTAATTTCAGAGGCCCACCTGTCCACGTAGATGTTCTGCTGGAGGAGATGTCTCACCTCCTCAACCAAAAATATACCAGCCATATTTGTTCCTGGTGTGTGGGTTTTACCAGGCATGAAATAAAGCTGGAGCTGGGTGTCACTGCCATCATGTGGTGGAGCTCGTCAGCAGACTGAACCCGAATCTGGACACTGCTGATGCTTCTTGTTTCGCTGTTTCACGCAGAGCACAGTGGACAAGCTGATCAAGAAGACCAACCTGGCACTGGTGGTGGGAACGAACTCCTGGAGAGACCAGTTCATGGAGGCCATCACAGTCAGTGCAGGTAACGTAAGAGGGGGTAGTTTGGTTCCACTCCATGTATGTAAATGAGCAATGCTTTCTCCAGCAGGAACCAAATAAGACAAATATACGTGCTGCAAAATTAGATTTTTTTTCTTTCTAATTTCAACATGTTCATACTCATTTATCATTCCCCGTTTAACACGTGATTCAGATCGTCCCAGTTTGTCATTTATTCTAAAAAAAAAAGACGTGATGATGACTGACTCATGTCGCCCTAAACAGCTGCTCATCCTGATGATTTCATTTCTTAAAGATTTCATCATGAATGTACGAGCGGCTGTCCGGTTAGCGTGGCATGCTCACAGCCGCTGATTTCAGACGCTTTCATAATCTCAGAATATCAGTGGAATCCTCCTGGAAAGCAAAGCTCTAATGTGCCTGAATAATCTCCTGTGTGAAAACAGAAAAGTCATCAGATCCCGCAGTGCAGTCACCGCCACCGTGTAGGGAACGTGGCGAAGGCCTCGGCCCATCGCTTTGGGTGCTGAAATATTTAATCCAGCGGTGCTCTTTACTTTTTCATGATCCACTGGTGGCTGAAAAATGCATGCGGCTCACATGGCCTGACACTTTGAATCAGCACTGTGTCCCCGTGCCTGTCGGCCGAGCTTCCTGTGAGCCGCCGGGACACGGAGGACTCCCCCGCCCCCCAAAACGAAGAGGACGGACGTTTACATTTACACTTTTAGCTGCTTTAACAGGATGCTTTTATCCAGACAGCGAGGGGGGGGGGGGCTCGGCTTCTCCTTCAGGCTCACTGTGACAGAACAAATAGCTGCTGCTAAATGTGGATATCATAGCAGCAGACCCATCCAGCAGTTTGGGCTGTTTGGGTTCAGTGACACTGTGAGAGATTCCCCCAAACCCACCATACATACCGACTTAGTGCCAAATGATTCAAACAGAAGGTGATATAGTATTAATCTTTGTTTGTGAAGAAATAAAACCACGTCAGTACAATCAACAGGTTGAAGAAAAACGGAACTCATCAGGAGTAAAAGCACACACAGTGGTTGTTAGAGAGTCTGAGTTTGCAGTTTTGTAGGATTTGAGACACAATGTGAAGGTTTTCTACCGAGAGTTGTTCACTCACAGAGAAAAAAAACCCTGAATTATTAAAAAATTAGAATATTAAAGAGTAAAACTAAAGTTTTCAACCTGTAAACTGAAGTGACGGTGAAATCTGTTTATCGCTGAACTTCACTTAAACCATGAGAGGACAAAAACACGCAGCTCTTTTTTCTCATTAAAAATGTGTGCCCCCCCTGCGGCGGGTATTAATCTGGATCTGTATTCAGAGCTGAATATATTTAACAACAACCTCAGGCGTCGCTGAGACTGTGGCGTGTCTGGGTGTTATCGGCTTCATCCTTACCTCCTCTGCTCTCTCTCAACTCTTCGCTTGTCATTTCTCCTTTTGTCCCATCTCTTAATCTTTACTTCCCCTCTGTGTCTCTGCTGCTCCACTCCCTCCTGCCCCCCCCCCCCTCCTTCTGACCAGAAGATGAGGACGAAGAGGACACCGGCGAGGAGCGGCTGCCATCCTGTTTTGACTACGTCATGCACTTCCTCACCGTCTTCTGGAAGGTCCTGTTCGCTTGCGTCCCCCCCACGGACTACCTGAACGGCTGGGCCTGCTTCGCCGTCTCCATCATCATCATCGGCCTGCTCACGGCCGTCATCGGCGACCTGGCGTCTCACTTCGGCTGCACCATCGGCCTCAAAGACTCGGTGACCGCCGTGGTGTTCGTGGCCCTCGGCACATCCGTCCCAGGTGAGTCCAGCTGTGACAGGAAGCGAACATCCAGAACATTCTGACACCAAGAAGCTCGACACCAGCGACTCTTTCTGTATTCACTGCTGTGAACAAACAAGAATAAAGCAACAGGCTGTCGACTTTTGATTTTTTGAAAAAGAAACGTTGATAATTCGTCTTTGAGGGTTCGTCCTAAATGACCAACCCTGTATCGTTGGTGAAACCCAGCTCCTTCCAAACGATCTGTATTTGTGTCAGTATTAACTACAGTTTAAACAACGTGACAGCCGTGTGCAGAGCTTCTGTGTGACTGTGGCATCTTTTTGAACTTTATTTTATTCCGACAAAAGCTTTCCGTCTTTTTCTGCTGCGTTACTCAGCACGAGGAATAACATTCCTCATTCCGATACTTCGTTAGCTTCGTTTAGTTTTTTTCAGCTCTAAATTTTCCACACCCACACATCAACTTCTTAATTTGACACAAGAAACACAACAAGGCTTTGCAATTTAACAGGCTGGAAAAGTGGACAGATTCACAGAGAACACGCAAACTTTAAGCAAGTATAAATAAACTCTTCAGCCATATACAACCTGTGAATGTCCATTTTTAACAGTGTTATTTAAAATCAAAGACAACAGATGGATCGTTTCCTTTTCAAAGACTCCCCCCTCTGAGACCGCTACCTGCTATCATGTGACAAAGTTCATAAGGAGGTCAGCTGCTAAATGCTTCTTGACCCAGATGGAGATGTTCTTCTGTCTCCACAGACACGTTTGCCAGTAAGGTGGCCGCGGTCCAGGACACCTACGCTGACGCCTCCATCGGGAACGTGACCGGCAGCAACGCCGTCAACGTCTTCCTGGGAATCGGCTTGGCCTGGTCGGTGGCGGCCATCTACTGGCACATGAAAGGGAAGCCGTTCGTGGTGGAAGCCGGCTCGCTGGCCTTCTCCGTCACCCTCTTCACCATCTTCGCCTTCCTGGCCATCTCGGTGCTGCTTTACCGGCGCCGGGCCCACATCGGGGGAGAACTGGGCGGGCCCCGGGGACACAGACTGGCCACGTCAGCCTTCTTTTTCAGCCTCTGGTTCCTTTACATCCTCTTCTCCAGTCTGGAGGCCTACTGTCATATAGAGGGCTTCTAAACAGGCGAAACAGACACGCTGGGGTTAAAAGTACGACTTCAGAGGTAAAAGAGTGAATTCTCACTGTGGAATTTGGGTCAGTCTTGTGTGGCGGGAAGGACAGGAGAGGTACCTGGGGTTTTCCCAGACGCCTCCCTCCCTCTCCCTCTCCCTCTCTCTCTCTCTCTCCCTCAACCCCCTCTGTAAGGACGCTTGGAGGTGCATTTCCTGCCCTCTAGTGCCGACAGGCCGGTTCGCCTGGCTTACGGGAGAGCTGTGTGCTTACAGTTGGGATTGGGTTTACCACCAAATCCAGAAGATGCCGATGCCGAGAGGTGGTCCTGCATTCCACTGGAAGAGACTGCAGTCTTATATCCGGAGAGAGTTGAGTTAATCAGAGGTCTATATTTTTCTCAACATCTGACGAGAACGACTTTTTTAAAAAGTATTTTGGGGATAAAAATGCAAAAATAAATCCAACAAAAAAATAAATAAAGAAATAAAAAATCAACACACACACACACACACACAAAAGCGGAATTAAAGAACTATTTTCTGATCCATGTTAAGGAAAAGCAAAAGATTCTATCATAAATGGAAATAAGTTGAGTGACAGTGGGATGGATTCATAGTATTTATTTTTATTTGCATAGTTTCCAAAGGAGTGTCAGAAATCACATGAAGAAGAGGAGTGACAGTGACAGTTCACCGTTCAAACAGGCGAGGAGGAGGAAGAGTCGGACACAGTGAACATGGTCAAACTGCCCTGGACATTACTTCCGTACTCTATACGTATCTATATATAATATATTTCCATATTTTCTGTATATTTTGAATATTTGTTTAAATGTGGTCACCTTCTGCTCTGACAGGGGATTGGTGTGGTGGGGGGGAGTGCAAACTATATACTGGAACGATGTCTTCACATTTCTAAGAGTTATGTATCTTGCCTAGGTAAAAGTATGACAATGTGTTTTATTTATTTACTGATAACTCACTCCAATTTTCACCTTTTCAATCAGAAATCAAAAAAACGACAAAAAAACAATACTACAACAAAACAAAAAAAAAAAAAACAACGTGTTGCTGCAGAGATAAATTTAGAGGTATTTTTGTACTCTTCCATCCATGCACTTTGCTGTATAGTTCTATTTATGGAGACTTCTTCTTGTACATGTGCAAAAGGCCCACGTTTAAAAAGTGTCAGTATGGACTGAACAGAGTGCTGCAGCTGCCACGACCATCGTTCATCTGCTGAAAAACTGAAGAGCTGCTCTTTTTAAAGCTGCATTAAGGGATTTTTGACCACAGCAGAGAACACCACCGACAGTTCACTGGGTCAGGGTTAATATCGATTACTGTGCTGATTATTTTCTCAGTTGATCACTTTGTCCAGACAGGAGAAGAACATTACGTTAATCCCAGCTCTCCACATCTTCCCATATCATGTTTTGTCTGAGCAGAAGTTCACAACTGGAAGATATTCAAAAATTCAAAACCCGAAAAGAAGGATTTGACCGTATAGAAATAATAAATACACAACATCTATTTGAATCGTTCTTCTGGCTGCCTGAATTTAAGTCCAACATTTGCTCTCATTTTTTTGCAAGATTCATTTGTAAATTTTAATGATTGCTTTTTTCTTCTTTTTTTTTTAGCTACAAAAGCTTAAAAACTGAAGCTGCAGGTAACTGCAAAGTTAATTTGTGACTTTATAACTATGAGCAATATCTTTAGTATTATCACACACAGGTTTGTTGATTAATGCAGCTTTAACAAAGAAGAAATACAATAACACCTTCAGAAATGTTGACATCACAAGTTTGCTCTTAAAGAGAAGTTGTTGGATTTTGCGTTGAGGCTCTTCAGTGAACTTCAGTGTGGAGGTGGAGGTGTCAGGCAGCAGAAGCCTGATATCGATACTGAATGCTGTTTAACACACGACTGGTGCTTTGTTTTTAAAATGACAGGATAAAAAAAACACCTTTGAAATCCCAAGAACAGTAAAAAAAAAAAATAATAATAATAAATTTATTACTTAATTTGCATAAAGTGTATATTAGTATATCATAATCAGTCAATTCTTGGCTAATTTAAAAATCACCCAAGATTACCAAAGAGGTGGGATGATGCAACATCTGTTTGGAGAAAATATATATACAACAAAAAAAACAAAACAATAAAAAACTAACAAAAAGAAAGCAAAAAAAAAAAAAAAGTGAGTGGCAGTGACACTGTATTTCCACAGGGGGGATGTCAACCTCTGGTCCCTGTGGTCGTCCCGTCTGCTTCTATCAGCCCCCTCCTCCTCTTCCTCAGTGCTGAGCAGGGATGTAAATACGTCTCATGGCCGACCCCCCCCCCCCCCCCCGGCCCCAGAGCACAGCTGCTCACCTCTCTCTCTCTCTTTCATATATAAAAACACACATTCAGAGTAGAGCAATGGGTCCACTGCTGCATTAGAGTGTGTGTGTGTGTGCGTGGGGGGGGGGGGGGGGGGGGGGGCAGTGAGACCGCTGACCGGCTGTCCCATTCAGAGGCAACACAAACCCACATTATGTACATAAGTTTTTCAGTGTATGTTTACATAGACACAGTATTGGTGTCCAGGAGTGGAAGCTGGGGGTCAGGGTGGGGGTCAGGGTGGGGGTCAGGGTGGGTGGTGGGGCGGGGGTGGGGGGGAGCATGTCAACACAACTCACATCTCATCTACAGGTTATGTGCAGTCGCTTCATCTGAGCCGGTGTCAGTGAACGTGTGAAGTTCTCAAGTTTTTCTCTCCCCCCCCCCCCCTTTTTTTTTTTTTTTAATTTCCTGTCGTTAAAAACCCTGCAGATGTCTTCAGCAGGCGTTTACAGTGACGAGGACGTGCCAGTGTTTCTACTGTTATCTTTAACCTGTAGTGGCTGCTCGTACAGTTTATTTTTTGGTTGTACTTCTTGATTTTTACCTGCCGGGATGTGTTGAGCTGAGCGTCGCCCGGTGTGTGTGTGCACAGGCGGTGATGTTGGCGGCCTTCACAGCACGAGGGCACGACTCTAACAGGGTTCAGAAAAACATTTATTTATTCTACGCATCACTTCCGAGGCAGCAGTCTTCTTCTTTTTGGCCTCGGCCTGCAGGGCGGAAGTGAAAAGTCACCGTACAGTAGTTAGACTCGTGAGACACTGAGGAAAAGCTTCAGTGATGAGGTGAACACTGTCTTTTAACTTTGTTTTTCTTTGTGTGTGTGCAACAGAATAAAGGGGGCACATTTTATTGGATGGGTATGTTTTTCCTGACCTGCAATGAGATGTCAACATTTAAAAAAGCAGATTTCCAAAGCTGCCGATGTTTTGAGATGAAGCCGTTTTTGTTGTTTTACTGTGGAATAAAAACAACTTTCTGGTTCATAAGCTGGTTTCACTCACTTAAATCAAGCCTGGCTTTGTGTGTCTGTAACTGCCACAGAATGAACTGGTTGTGTATTTATGTCATCCCACAGCTGGTGTTATCAGAAATGCTGTGTGGATTTCTGGAGATGATCTACAGAAGCATTGAAATGAGCTCCTGTCACGTATTTTCTTTCCTGGATTCAGGTCTATCTTACTGAAAATAAAAGAAAAACGCACACTCATTAACTTGTTTATCACCAAAATGCAGCTTCCTCTGTTTTCACTTCAGTCCTGAAACAACATGATTCGGCCTCCGCAGTGATTCCTGTGACATTGTTGTCATTGCAGCCACATATCACTCCATTTCTGTCCAGAATCTCCAACCTTTATATCATAACTCTGTCGAACATCTCTGCTGATGGAACTTTATTCAATTTCACCTGTTGTGGAAGCTTTTGTGTGTTTTTCAGGAATACTGTTAAAGCAAACTCTGCAAAAACTACAAAATATTCTACATTTAGTTTGGAGACAGCACTGAAACTTCACTTTGGATGGACGTTTTTGTTGATATCAGAGTTTCACTGAGACATTTTCAGGGATTTTTTTAGTTTTAAGTGAGCATCAAAAGGTGTTTTCTAACCTTTCCTTCCCTTCTCTCACTTCAGTTCGCACTTTCAGAAATCAGAAATCTTCATGAAAAACAAAGCGGACTCTCCTAAATGATTCCAGCTTCACATCAGTAACATGGAAGGAAGGAAGAAAAATAAAACTATCATCAAATATAAAATTTGAGTGACTTTGACTTCAGATAAAATTATTATTTTGACTCCCTAAATAATTTTCTTTGTCATCTTTAATTTTTGATTAAAAAAAAAAACACACACACACACATTCAGACTGATCCTTGTGAAGTGTGTGTCTGTTGTGTTTCTTCTCTCACTCACTGTTGTTGCATCTCCACTGTTTGTACAGTCTGTGTGCTGGAAACTGCAGTTTGTTGTCTCACTACACAACGTCTACAATTTCATTTTTAGAATTTATAACATTTGTTTTTTGTTTTGTGTTTTTTTTTTTTTTTTGAGCAAGTTGAAATTAAATCAAGTAGAAACTTGAAAACTTTGACTCTCCACTACACAACTACACAAACACACACACACACACATTGTCGGCTTCATTTGTTCATTTGATCGTTTGTGTACACAGTTTTTTACTCCTTGCTATGAATTCAGTTTTTATTTCAGGGAATTGTGCATGAAATTTAACCTTCAGTTGAATATTTCTGTTTTTGTTGGTTTTAGTTTTTGTCTGTCTTTTCTGAGGGGGGTCTATAAATAAAGAAAGAAAACAAACAGCTTCCGTGTGTTTGATGAATTGGCTGTGAGCAGCGGGGAGGGGGCGGGGCTGACGCTGTGAGTGACGTGTCTGCGGGCCAATGGGAGGCCGCGGATGATTCTCACGTTGGCACAATTGGCTTAGAATAAAGACTCCGGAGTCACCGCGATGGTTGGCTGAGAGACCGACACACCTGAAAGCCTCCAGGCCGGAGCAGCTGGGTGAGAGAGCGGCCAGCGGTGCGTCGAAAGGCGGGATGTCGCCTCCAGAGTCCCGCAGGATTGTGCGGGATTAGCCGCTCCGAGCCGGCAGCCTAAAGCCGCGTCAGGTGGATCCAGGTCGCCCGCATGGATCGAGTCCATGGATGTCTTCAGACCCGCTCCGGACAGTAGTCCGAGTCCCGGGGCGTGCGTGTCCGCGGCGGGCGAGGCGGAAGCGGATGTTTTCCGCTGGCCGGCCCCGCAGAACGGGAGCAGCTCGGTGCGGGACGCGGGACCCGCAGCGGCTCCGGGCTTCTGGACGGCCGTCTTCGACTATGAGGCGACTGCGGACGACGAGCTCAGCCTCCGCAGGGGGGACGTGGTGGAGGTCCTGTCCAAGGACTCGCTGGTGTCCGGGGATGAGGGCTGGTGGACCGGGATGATCGCGGACCGGGTCGGCATCTTCCCGTCTAATTACGTGAGCAGAGGGAAAGGCATCCCGGAGGAGATCCGGGACGGCTCGGAGCAGCAGTACTCGGTGCCTCCTCTGCACCGTGAGTATCCCCCCCCCCCCCCCCTCCTCCTCCATCTCCATCATCATGAAACAGGATGATGTGCCCCGTCTCTGCTGGGCTCAGACTGCTGTGTCATGGCAGGCGCAGTGATCTCCATCTGGCCTAGAATCAGGCATCCTGTCAGCCTCAGCACCAAAATCCATCACAGCCTGTGCAGCAAAACGTCCAGCAGCTCAGATTACAATGCACAGTGCGTCTCTGCAGGTCCTGCAGGGACACTCACAAATCAGAAATCTTTGGTCTGCAGTCATTTCATGCTGTTTGCTTCAGGAGCAAAGCCAGCGTTTAAAAAAAAAAAAAAACAAAAAAACAATGCATCTGCAGCCGCAGGCCAGTGAGTCAGACGGAGGAGGCTGACGTTGTCTGGGCAGACATCTCTGCCTCGGCTGGCCTACTTTCACAGACCGTCCCACCTGAAATATTCATCAAGGTCAGTCTGCTGAGGAGTCCGCGGCACGAGCGGTCACAGTCACACACACCATCACACTGTCAAACTGCCCCTTCTCACCCCCTCTGTGATGGCGGGAGGGGCAGTTTCACCACAGCAGGGCAGCAGGGAGTGTTTTTCAGGAAGCGTCCATCATCCAGATGACCTGGATTTCAGATCCTTGTCGGCCTTTCTGATGAGTGGACCTGACCTCTGGAAACCCATTTTAAATGAAAATGGTGTCAGCTTTGTGTTGTCTTCTTTGTCCCCACAGTCCTGGAGATCGACTTCTCCGAGCTGACCCTGGAGGAGATCATCGGGGTGGGCGGTTTTGGGAAAGTCTACCGAGCGGTGTGGCGGGGCTCGGAGGTGGCGGTGAAGGCGGCGCGACGGGATCCCGACGAGGACCCGGAACAAACTCTGGAAAGCGTGCGTCAGGAGGCCAAGCTGTTCGCCATGCTCAACCATCCCAACATCATGGCCCTGCTGGGGGTGTGTCTGCAGGAGCCCAACCTATGTCTGGTCATGGAGTACGCCAGGGGCGGCCCCCTCAACCGGGCCCTCGCCGGGAAACGCATCCCTCCCTGCACGCTGGTGGACTGGGCGGTGCAGATCGCCCGCGGCATGCTCTACCTCCACAGCCAGGCCATCGTGCCCATTATTCACCGGGACCTGAAGTCCAGCAACAGTAAGTGTGTGTGTGTTGTGTTGTGTGCAGTTTGAAATCCCTCTCCAAAGATGTTAAATTGATTTTTGGATCAACAATTTTTGGATCATTTTGATGCATATCTGCATAAAATTTGTGATTATTTTCTTTCAAAATCGTGAAGAATAGAAGATACCCAAAGATACTCAGTTCCTTTTGGTATGTGTTTGGTAAGAAATGCCCTAAAACTTCTCATTTGAAAAGCAACAACCAGCGAAGTTGGACATTTTTCCTTGAAAAAGTTGATCAGTCATCGTAATAGTTTGTGGTTTCCACATTTCTTTTGACTGTTGAATTATTCCACTAACTGTTTCAGCTTTAGTTACACATCCGTCTGTTTTATGTCATTCTGTGGTTTCTGTGAGTGCTTCTCAGTTTTTGAACATTACAACAATGACTGACTGATTTTTTTAGTTTTTTTGGTCGTTGGATGAAATCTGATTGATCAAAAAAATAACAACAATAATAATTGCTATTTCAGTTATTTTTCAGTGGATAAATGCAAAGACTAAGATTGTGTGTGTGTGTGTGCACCTGCCGTTTATTTCCAACAGTAATGACCTTTCCACCGGCATCAAACTACGGGCCTGATTTAAAGAGAAGAAACATTTTCATCATAACGTAAAACTCCATCCAGCTTTTTAACACAAAAGTATTATCAACGTGCTTCAGTGCTAAACTAGCTGTAATTTGCAATAATTCAGTATGATTTAGAAATGAGAGCAGAACGGAAAAGGTTTGTGGAGCAGCTGTAATCTTGCATTTTACCCAACTGGATCCCCTAAAGCCTATTAGTGAGGATTTGCCCCACGCTCTGCCCCGCCGGTGCATCCAGGGAGCCTCTTCCCTGCCATTGGCCCGTCCTGCGGTGATCGTTTCCAATAGGCTGCTTTAAAGTGTTAAGTCGCTCTAACTAGTTGCCGTCCTGGACTCTGGGTGGGGGGGGGGGTGCCCTCTTCACGGTGCAGGCGGAGTGCAGGAGGGCGTAGCCTGCCAGCCTTCCCATGCGAGTGTCTAATCCATTTTCTATCAATACACTGCGCGCTTTCATCGTTATTCATTCTTTTGTTGCATTCTGGGAGTTCTTAATATGGAAAAAGGGGATGTCCATCAATAAAAAAAAAAAACAAAACTCACAATGTCTTTATGGGATCCGGACTGGGTACACTAAGGCCCGCCCTGTGACACATCACTGTGGTGGTAGTTTTATAAAACACTGTTCCAAAAAAAAACAAAAAAACAAAGGCCAAAGTCAAGATTTCTCTTCTGCATTTCTGAATCTTTTTCATTCTTCCTCAAAGGCTCATAAACAGGATCTACTGTACTGTAGCATCAGTCATTCGATGGACTGCCTCTAACTTCTCTGCAGACATTCACCATCCCCAGAAGATAAAGCGTACTCACATTTGTGTTTTTGTGTTTTGTCTTCACATCGCTCTGTGAGGACGGTCATGTCGCTGTTTGGACTCTTCATCATCACCAAAACTGAAAACTCATCAGCTGTCATTTAGTCAGTTTTAATGAGAAAAGGTTCGATTCAAGATTCAGCTAATTCACTCATAAAACTGAAATGAACAACAATAAACAATAAACATCATAAAAGCACAAAACTACACTTTGAAGATAACTTTTTAATGAGTTTAATTTTTAATATGTGCTAAACAAGAATGATTGACATGCATATGTCTGTTCGAGCTGCAGACTCACTCAGCACTTCATCAAAATATGACTTCTTTTTTGATAAAGAGGAGATTCAACTCAAACTAAACTCTTTGTGTATCCATATTTCAGCAGAAAAGGTTTTATTTGTACCCCACACGTCAGTTTTCCAGACAGCAGTTCTGTTTGTATCTCACCATCAGCCTCTCAACGATCTGTCCGACATCTGATCCGCACAACAGACGCTCTTATCAAAGGAGCTCTGCGTCATCCTGAGTGTTATCTTAAACATTTGGAGCTGTGTTGGTAACAGGATTTAGTTCACTTCGCAGTCGAAGGTGGCGCTGGATGTGCACCGCAGCCTGCAGACACACCCTCTCCGCCGGGCACTGTGGTTAGGAGCAGCCCGGCTCTGCCTGTCAGAGAAAATGTGCGTGTGGCAGCCGGTTATTTCTGTCGTTCAACTGCGTCAGTGTTTTGGTGTAAACGCGCTGAGATCATCAGCGTTGACCAAAGTTGGTGTTGTAGCGGCTTACTTCTCTGCTTTCTCTCTCTACTCTGCTTTTATCCTTCCAACGCTTTCATCACGGCCTCCCACCAACCACACCCTGTTGTGTTCATCCACCGTGTGTCTGATTTTTTTTTTTTTTTTAATTTGTGTGGTTTTTTTTTTATATCGTGACACTCCTGCCTCCGCCTTCCCCAACCTTTTTCCATCCCGGTGATTATTCTTATTTTACTGCCAACACCAATTCCTCCAACCTCCTCCTCATCCCCACCCATCACTTCCCACTCCACCATTGCCAACCCAAATGCCCCCCCCCCCCCCCCCCCCCCCCCCCCCCCAGTCCTAATCCGTGAGAGGGTTGAGATGGAAGACCTCAGCGACAAAACTCTGAAGATCACAGACTTCGGCCTGGCCCGAGAGTGGCACCGCACCACCAAGATGAGCGCCGCCGGCACCTACGCCTGGATGGCTCCTGAAGTCATCCGCTCATCTACATTCTCCAAGGGTAGCGACGTGTGGAGGTGGGCAGGGGGGGCGGAGGCGGAGGGGGGGTGGGGGGGTATGCAGCAAACACACTGTGCCAGCTTTTACAAGTGGTCTGAATAACCGAGCCAAAAAAAAAAAGAGAAGCAGTTTATCCACCAGACACCAGGGGGGAGTCCAGCTCTGGAAGCAGTTTCCATAGTAACGAAGCCGACACACCGAACAGGACAGTGTGTTGTGTTGTGTTGTGTTATGTTGTCATTTAGGCAAGCAAAGCCAAAATGGATTAAATGGTGGATTCATTGATTAATGGACCAACACAAAGTCGATCCACTGAACCAGTTTGATTTCACTTTGTCCTGATCTGAGCCTCTCCCACCTGAAACTTGAATGCTGTTTGTTTTTTGTTCTGTTAGTCGAGACGTCAACTAATAAGCTTCTTTTTTTTTTTTACCTTTTACTGGCTGAATGATTTCTGGATTAAACAGCAGAATAATTAACCATTTATTTCATTACAAGTTAAACAGCCTTCATGCTGCATGTGAACCTCATAATGTCTTTGGCATATTTAGTTGCTATCTACTGCCGGAATATAATTTGTATGTTCTGCAGTTTCACACACACAGTTTGCACTAATGCCACGTTGTGTTCTCTCCGATCCTGTTGTGTTATCCTTACACATGTAGCAGCATTAATAGGCCATTTTTTGCTGCTGAATGTGGGGTTTCCCACTGAGAGAGCATTAAATCATACCAGGAAGGTCCATGTGTTCCCGTCAGTCCTTCCAAAACGAGAGCAGAGTTGACCTCAATCAAAAGAAAAAAAAAAAAACATTTTGGGTGTAATATGACTGGAGTTTGTGTTAATGTACAAACTGTCACATCAGGCCAAAGTGCTGTTTGATCCGCTTTGGCCAGAGTTTGGATTATGGTTTTCTGGTGACAGCAGAACGACAGAGCACACGGAGTCTGCGACATTAAGTCCGGATGAGTTTGATTTCTCAGCTCTTTATTGTCCTGGTTTGAATCTGTCAGCTGTCTCACTCCTCTGTTGGCATTTTAACCGCCTCAACCTTTCCTGTCTGTCTGTAGTATCGGAGCGAACAATGGAGTCGTCCCTTTCTGACATTTATTCAGCTGCAGTAGATCTGAGGAACGTTCCCACTCTTTCAGCAAACATCCTGCTTCATATTCATATACGCACATTTATCTCTAACAGATTGTAAGAAATGACGGACTCAGGCTGTAGCATCATGGAAGCGCAGCACTTGAGGGTGTATATCCAATGTGAATGTTTCCAGCTTCATCATTGTTCATCGTCCCTGTTTGGTACCTTTCTTCTTCCCTTTTTTTAAACTCGTAAGTTACGGGGTGCTGTTATGGGAGCTGCTGACTGGAGAAGTTCCATTTCGGGGTATCGATGGTCTTGCGGTGGCTTATGGGGTGGCAATGAACAAACTAGCTCTGCCCATCCCCTCTACCTGTCCTGAGCCCTTTGCACGTCTCATGGAAGGTAAGACAGAAAATTATAAATGTTTTTTCCAATAGAAATTGCCATCCACCAAATTTGATAAAGCTTGTCTACGTCCAAACATCTCATGATGGAGAAAATACAAGTCAAGTGCCAAAAAAGTTGGATGAGTAACCACAAGATTTAGTTTTCATCCACTGAAGCAGAGAAACCTGTGAAATACGAATAATGGCTCGTGTCAAATAATTATACAGAATATTTTATAACTTTGAAGTTCCCAAAATCATTTTTTCTTCTGGGGACTTCTCATGTTTTGCCACAGACTGCTGGAGCCCGGACCCTCACGCCCGGCCACAGTTCACCACTGTTTTGGATCATCTGACAGCCATCGAGGAGTCGGGCTTTTTTGAAATGCCCGCAGAGTCCTTCCACTCTCTGCAGGATGACTGGAAGCTGGAGATCCAGGAAATGTTTGATCAGCTGAGGACCAAGGAGAAGGTAAAGGAAGGTGGAGTTTATGTGAAAGCTCAGACTCTATGACAGCCATGCCTTTAAATATTTGAGTCTATGTGCCTTGTAAAGGTTGAGTTTAGGTTTTCTAACTGGTCTCCCCAGGAGCTGCGATCGTGGGAAGAGGAGCTGACCAGAGCGGCGCTGCAGCAGAAATGTCAGGAGGAGGCCCTGAGGAGGCGTGAGCAGGAGCTGGCCGAGCGCGAGATCCACATCCTGGAGCGAGAGCTCAACATCATCATCCACCAGCTCTACCAGGAAAAGCCTCATGTGGAGAGCCGGCAGGGCAAGTTCCGCCGCAACCGCCTTAAACTCAAGGACGGGAACAGGATCAGCCTGCCGTCAGGTACAACACAGACACCAAGTTCCTGCTGTCACCTTAATACTCAGGCTCCTTCAACTGTTGCCTTTGCACGATCAGAAAGGGTCAAATTGGCAGACACAGCTTCACTACTTGAGTAAAAGTACAGATACTCCGTCAAATATTACTCCAGGAGCTCCAAATATTACTCCATGAACACAGTCTCAAAATCCGTGGAGGTCTGTGGGGGTCCGGTCTCTTTTAGCTCCTCCTCTGCCTCCTTTTATGATCGTACGGCAGAAATGGAGGCGAGAATTAGTGAGTTATGCTGCGTTCCAGGTAACTCGTGGAAAGTGCACTGGAACGGCAGTCGAACTCGTAACTTCCCACATGCTATGCTATCGCTGTGTCACGGGTTTGTAACCAGGGACGCTTCCTCTCAGCCTCTCTGCCCACCCCCCAGAATAAAGACATAAAAGACATACAAAGTATGTTGTGACTGTGAAAGCTCCCACTGTAACATTTACAGACATGCTGATAAAGTTCTGTCCTGCTCCTGAAACCTCCGGCCTTTCAATGATTTAAGTAAAGTGACATTGTTTGGAGCGAGCAGGTGTTGTCCCGTCACTTCCTGGAATTGTTGCTCATATTTTGTTTTTGTGTGAATCAGATTTTCAGCATAAAATCACAGTGCAGGCGTCTCCCTCCCACGATCGGCGGAGGAGTTTGCTCAGCAGCGGCTCCAGTCCTCCAACCAGCCCACCGATGCTGCCCCGCCTGAGAGCCATCCAGCGTGAGGACCATCAGCATCTTATGTTTAACATTTGTGTTCAGTTTTTGCATCTTTTTTTTTTTTTTTTTAATTCTTCCTCATTATAGACCATTTCATTTGGCCCTTTGTTCTCAGTCGTCTCATGTTCTCCTGGGCTAATCTCTTGTTTTGCAGTCACTCCAGGGGAGGGATGTACAGCCTGGGGGCGCAACACCGGCTTTCAGCAGGATGATGAGGAGAGTGAGAGGAAGGGGTCCAGGAAGAAAGGCAGATCCCGGGGGTGTGGCCAATACCGGGAGCATAGCGCTGATGCTAGGTGAGAGAGAGCTGGAGGGTTTATTCCATTTTCTGCTGAATTAATCTAATCGCTCTGAAGGAATAGATCAGATCTGTGAACAATTTTTTTTCTGTCCCTCCCGACAGTGTGAAGCCTCCCCACGAAGGCAGCAGGCAGCGATCCTGCAGCGCCCCAAACCTTCGCAGATCACCCAGACACAGTCCAGCAGTGCCTGGAGTGCCAAGCCTGGTGGAGATGGGTAAGTCAGACCGGTTCAGCAGGCGGGTCTGTTTAGTCTGGCTTACAAACGGGCTGCATGATGATAATATGATGAAAATAGTCTGAAGCTTTAGGAGGTCGCAGACTGGCTGGGAGCAAAGAAGAGGAAAGCAAATGAGTAAGAAGTTTCCCTCCCACATGGCTCTTAGTGGTTGACCCGGGGACTCACGTAAACAGGCTGTTGCTCAAAACGGATCTTGCTCACTCAGCAAACCAAGAAAGACTCTGACGAATAGAATTCAGGCCTCGTCATGTGTGTGGCCTGAAAACGGGGGACCTGCTGTTCTTGTGGGGTCGGGCAGCTTTGCGCAGCACCCAGATGTTTAAATGGCTGTTTTGTGGTCAAGGCTTTGTTTTAAGGGTTTATGTCAGAGCTCAGGGAACAGTTAAAGAGAGGAACTAGGATATTCTTTATTTCAGTGAAAGCCCCAGAGCTTCTTCAAACAGAAAGACCAAGCTGACATGTGAATGATGCTGTTTTTCAGAAAATGAAGACTGCTGCTTCACCACTGAGCCAGGAGCAGCTCCTGGTCAGTCCTACCTCTGCATCCCCTTCCACAAGGAGGGCCATTCGGCTGCTGCTGCTGACAATGATGGAGGCGAGTACTGCCCCAGCGGCCAGGTGCCGGGAACGCCACCGTGCAGGAAGAGCCCAGCGGGGGGTCGGCGCTCGGAGCTGGTGCTGCTGGGCTGTGGAGCTCTGCTGGCTGCTGTCGGATTGGGCTGCAACCTGTTGACTATGGCCCAACCGGAGGAAAGTATTAAGCCACGGTGGGAGGGCTTCTTCCACAGAACAGGGGGGCAAAGGCGAAGCACCAGCCCCCCGACCCGCAGACTTTTCAGGCGAGAAAGCCCACTGAAGCCCTCAGCTCCCTCACTACCTGAAAGAGGCTTACCTTCCTCGTACACCCTGCTGTCCTTATCGTCCGTGTCCGACTGCAACTCCACCCGCTCGCTGCTGCGCTCAGACAGCGAGGAGCTGTTGGTGTGCCGCCCCGCCTCGCCACCCGCCCAGACCTCTGTCCCACCGCAACACCAGGCCGTCCAGACCCCGGTCAACCCGCTGGTCAACACCCACCTCGAGAGTTTTAAGCGCAACCCCCGCCAGTCTCTGACGCCCACACACATACCCTGCGCTCCCAGTTCCTCACGAAGCCTCCGTCGAACCCCATCGGATGGAGCTATCAAGAAAAGCTGCCTGCCCAATAATCTGGAAACGCTGCCAGAGAAAACAGCGTTGCAGAACACAGGTGATATTTTATTGATATTCATGGTCCCCAGATGATGAATCTTGGTGACTTTGTTGATCTTTTGGCTTTTCTGTTTGAAAGTCGAATTTCATGGCAGAAGAAGTCAGACATTCATGGCCTCCCCTTGGATGAATTATGGTATCTTTGGTGATCGACCTTGTGGTCAACATTTCAGTTTGTCCAATGCAAAAAAAAATCTCTTTATCAGTAAATACAAATGTTGTACATTGTACGGGCTAAACCTCTGTGCGTTTCAGGAAGCTAACGTTAGCATTTAGCACCAGTGCACAGCTTCACAGAGCTGATCTGCTGTTTTGTTTTATAAAAAGAAACGCGTGGAGATGCATTAACCGCCTCCTCCCTGTCTCCTTTAACACACCAGGTGGCTTCAGAGGTTTGAAAGAAGACTGTCAGGAGGTCCCTCGGCTCCCTGATCCAAATATTGTGTTCCCTCCAACGCCTCGTCGTCGCTGTGCTCCTGAACGCCCCAAAACCCTGGACTTTGTAGCCCGGCCTCGACCTTCACCTCGGGCGCGCTGCGACGTGTTCTGGCCGGAGGCAAGGGGGAGGGGAAACGGACAAAGCCTGGGTAACGGCGACTCCCCCGCCCACACCTCCAGCACAGAGACTCCGCCCACTGTGGAGTTTTGGAGGGACCCGGTGGTGCTGCCCACTCCCATGGAGGCTCCGACGCCCTACTCCCCCCGCAGGAATGAAAACCTGTTGGACCACCAGGACGAGGGACAGTACCGGGATGGAACCGTCCCACTCTGCAAACCAGAGGTCAGCTTCCCCAAAGACTCACCGTACCGCTATAGATCTGGATTCTGGTCCTAACTTGTCCAACTGGAGGAGGGGACTGTCGCTGATCCTCAGCCTTCGTATTGTTACAGGTCCGGGCCAGTAAGTAATGATAAACTGAGTCATTTTTTAAGCTTTACTTGGTACTTAATGAGGGTGGTCACCTTTCTCTAGCTACGATACTGTCAGTAAATTACAGTTCCTGTGAATATTTAACCTTTTTGACTTTTATTGACAGAAGATCCTCCGATTTTGCATCTGAAACTACTAAAAGAAATAATTAGAAGGGTGGAGTAACCATATTACTGAACTTTGTTATCTGTCATTCAAAATGTGAAAGAATTTTTTTTGTTGTTGTTGTTCTCTGTGGGAATAAAACAGAGGTCTTTGTAGCAGAATGGCACTGACAGTTTCACAGAGCTTTACATACTTTTCTTAATTTTAAACTTGAGTTGAAAGATTGTGCATTCATTGAAGTGCACTTTTGGAAAGCATCATGAATGTAATGCTTCAGGTTTTTTTTTGTTTTTTTTTTTTGTTTTGTTTGTTTTTTCCTCCAAAAGAAAATTGCTGTTTATGATTATTTGTAATTTGTCTGTGTTGTTATTTCAATTAGTCTTTATCTCCTGTGCTGGTAGCTGAATTTGTGTTTTTTTTGTTTTGGGGGTTTTTTATACTGAGCACCTGTCATCACCAATCACCTCCCCGGGACGGGATTTGCTGTTGTATAATTCGAGCACTTCTTTGCATTAGCAACGCAGTCCGATGTCTGGCAGCATTTCCAGCTCTGTACTGTGAACTGTCTTATGGAAAAGAATGTCACTAAAACTTCGAATTGGGGTTTGAACTGGGACTGACTGCCGGGAAGTCACAATATATCTTAATTGAAAAGGGAACTTTGTGTTTGTAATTCTGTAAATTGTCTGCCTCATGAGTGAAATGAAGGATGTAAAGATTTAGGGCTCACAGCTGAAACAGGCCCTGGCGGCACGTGAAAGTTCATTTCTTTTTATTTATAAATGTATTTATTGATCAATTTATCTTTTCTTTTTTTACAATCCATCATATTTGCCTTGATTTATTTATTTATTTTCCTTTGACACGTTAATGATATTAATGAATGTTTTCAGTGTTCTTGAGCGTTTGCACAAAACTTGGGTTGATTCTGAAAGTGCAGCTCTAACATCGATTTGCTTTATATTCATTTCAGTCCATTTCACTGCATATTGAATAATCTACTCTTACTTCAACTAGTTTCAATATTTTGATAATTGATTAATGGTTAAAGTCGTTTTAAAGTAAAAATGCCAAACATTTCTTGGTCTCAGCTTCTCAGTTGTGAGAATGTGTTGCTTTTTCTCATTAGATGTTAGTGCATATAAAAACAAAAAGAAAGAGAATAAGTTGGGCTTTAATAAACTGTCACATTTTTCAGTATTTTGCCGTATTTTAGTCTCAACATGTGATCCATCAAGAAAAAAAAAACTGGAAAAAGGGTATTTTATCAAACGAAATGCAAACTGAGTTGTGCACATTGTTGTAATCTGTTTTCCACATTTATTTGAGTTAGCTCTGGTTGCACTGAGGTAAAAAAGATTTCTTTAATTCAACCTGCTGCAAGGACAAATTCATATTAATAGGGAGGTCCCACAAAAAAAAAAAAAGCAGGGAAAAAGAGCTAATTCATTCATTATTTGAATAATTACTAACAAACACTGACTCTGATCTTAATGCCTGTTTCTCTTATTTCATTTTCTAATGTTAAGTGACCTCTCCGTCTGACGGACCACATCCTCTGAGATTTGATCTGTCTTTAAGTGTATCTACATGTAAATGTGAATGCTTTTTCTCTGAGGATGTGCAAAATGTGATCGCGCTCAACAAACAAAAACCGCTTCAACTGAGAGCGTCTGTTGAAACGACGCGCTCCCTCTGAGGTGTAGCCAAGGTGTCATTCTCTGTCTGAAATGTTACCACAAATAAGCTGATCCTACTGTTGCTGATGGACGTTGTTCACGTTGGGAATAATAATACTGTTATTGACTGACTTGTATTTGCACTGTAACACACTGATTTCAGTAAAACCATCGTAAACAACCCAACAGGAGTCGCAGGCGCTTTTATAAGCTGACGTGTTTCTGGGACAAATGGAAACTAGAATCAGTGTTTATAATAAGAATGGATCAGGTGTCAGCTGTGAGCAAAGAGAGAATTAATCACCCGACTCTGGACAGTTTGGGCTCCTAATTCATTAGCATTACGATTACACACAGACATAAAGAGCTCAGCATCCATTTTTCTCAAGATAATTACTCAGCCAATGTTAAAAAAAAAAAAAAGAAGAACAAAACCCTGTTGGATGGTTTGACACGATTTACAACAGTTCAAAGGGGTTTTCCATTATTTGGATGAAAACGTTTTCAGTTCACTGCTTGATTTGTTTTTTGTTTTTTCCCAGCTGCCATCTTTGTTGTTTGGGCTGGAAATATTGCCAGTGATCTATGTAATCTTTTTAGCCAAAAAGTAGAGTAAGTCAAAGATTTTTTCTTCTTTTTTTTTTCTCCTCCTGTTCGTGGGTTTTGAAGAGTCTTTTGAGTTCTGTGTTTTTAAATTACTTCAACTGAACATTTTCGTGTTGTGATCTATCTGCAAAAAGGTTAGTTACCAATGTGACTTCGATCCACCTAAAACTAAAACGTGAGAGTTTTTACGGAGCCTAATTTCTGGTGGTGGAGACCAAAAACTGAAATAAAAGTAGAGTGAAGGTGGTCAGAGAAACACAGCTGGAAGATGAAACAGGTTGCCAACAACTTGACATATGTCGTGGTAATCCCAACTTGATTCTGCTGCCTCTATTTGGCCGAAACGTTCAGTTAACGCAGCTTTACAGTCTTAGCCCTCCTTTTCCCCCCTCATTCATAACATTTTCTGACAATTGAACTCCACAATCTGAACTTATTACCAAAACCTCACTACAGCAACATCAGAACAAAAAGGCATTAAATCATTTCAATGCTTCGCTTCGCTTGTTTATTTACATGTGCTCTCATCAGCATATCTCCAGATCTATTCTAGTTTATGAGCAATATAAGGAAAAGTGAGGAATAAAAAAAATCAAAGGGAGATCCACTGCTGCACCACAAAAAAAATATTTCAATCGATAATCACGTTTATTACACATACCTTTACAGTAAACATACAGTATTTGTTGATACAGTAAATGCTATGAGTGAAGTGCAATAATAAACACAAGTAGCTTGCCACTCCATAATATTTTCTTGTGATTTCTATAAAGTAGCCTATTTACATTTTGTGATATGTCTCTTAATTTCATACTGCAGTTAGCAACCATTTAGCAGTTAGCTCCTCATGTCCAACCACACATCTTTTTAAAATAGAAACCTTCTTAGTGAAAGCACCTTTTTATAAGATATAGTTGAAAGTATGAAAAAAAAAAATCTTTTTTTTAGCACTTTCAAAATGAAATAATGGTGACACAAGTGTAGGACGGTTGTTACTCACTTGCTCTGTGCCATTCAAAAGACATGTTGTGCGAGGGCAGGTGCTAATTTACCGTCACACTCGCCTGCTGACATGCTGGACTCACCCTGTGGATGTTGTTCCTCCCGTCGTTGGCCTGTATGTGCAATGTTTGGACTGGCAGTGCAGTTTGTAATGGTTAAAACATACTCAGGATTGATTCATACTAAATAAGTTAGCCGTCTTGGGAACAGAAACTCAATATCTGGTACAATTTTTTTTTCTTTTTTTTTTTTTTTTTTAAATGCTTCAAGCACATAACGGGGAAGCTCAATCACAGAACTGGCAACCAGATGCTGTGCAAAGCAAAAGCAAACATAACATCGCTCGACACCAAGACCTCTGACTCGTGACCTTAAGATCTGGGTGAGACCTTTATGACGGGGGCTTATGTCGCCTCTTTCTTTTCCCTTTGGGCATTCCGGCGAATCTTCATCTCTGTCAGCTGGATGTAGCGGATGACATTGGTGTCTGGAAAACAAAGCCAGGAAAAAGCTGATTTATTTCCTGCTCTGAAAGGAAATGGTACATAAATCTTCCACTGAAACTGAACTAAGAGTGACAGAGCAAAGTGGATACTGGGAATAATTTTTGGAAATTTTTTTTTTTTTTTTCAGCGACTCAACAGAACAAACATGTTTTTCTTTCCATATGGAGCATTGTGTACTTTTTTTTTTTTTAGCTAATCTAAGTGGATTTTGAAACGCTCTTACAGGACTGACAAACAAAGAAATCTACAGTTTTTGTACATTTATGTGACAACAGCAAAGCACTCATTGCAAAAAGATGAATCGTTTTTCCAGTTGAAGAGAATTGTGGGATATAATCCAAATTTGAATGAGCCTCAAATTTTAAATAATTTACATCTCAGACATTGTTTTTATTTAATCAAAGGCAAAACAATGAATGTGACAAGCATAGTTTGTCTCTGTGATTACTATAATTCCCAAAATGAGGCCTTGCGACCACAAAGGGTCCCTGAGGGGTTTCTAACGGTTCCTCTGCAACAACAGAATAAGATACGAAAGGCATTGTGTTACAAGTATTGGATTGTCACGGCTGAAATCCTCGTATCAGGTGTGTTATCTAGCTATGCAAAGGAAAATCGATTAGGAATTGACAGGTTCGATATTCCCAGAGCTTGTGTGACTGGTTCGTTGCTTTAGCTCAGGCTGAAACGTCTCATCAGCTACTGGATGGATTGTCATGACATTCAGTGCAGATATTATTGATTGACAGAAAGCAAACTAGCTACTGACTCTGCGTGTGCCCTCACCTTTAACCTTGCAGTAAAATCTGAAAATATAATTTGATTAGTGTCAGTTTTGTATGGACATTCATGATTATGTAATCTTGGATGGATTACCATGTAACTTCACTGCCATATTAATGTTCTTAAAACATAACCCCCGACTTTTCACATCATCCAGTCAATGTTTTGGATTATCCAATTATCCCCATTTTTTGGGATTTGTAATACTCATGCTATTCCCATCAGCCTCTGCTGTACTCTTGAGTCTTGGAATATTTAACAAGGTCTGAAACATTGTACCTGCTTAACATCGATGTGCTTGCAGCATCATTGTGAGCGTGTTAGCTGTAAATATAAGTTACATTTTCAAGTATCAACAGGCTGCACAGACAGACCGGATCCAAGTCTGTGGGCAGACTGATAATAGTGAAGGGAAGCAGTCAGTGCTGTGAGGTGTGTGGGTCCTGACCTGACGGCTCCTGTTTGTGCGACTCCTTCAGGTAGTGCAGGGCCTTCTGGAAGTCTCCTAGGTGGTAGTAGGCCACTCCGGATCGGTACAGAGCTTTGAAGTTCTTTCCCTCCTTGTGTAGCACTTTCAGACAGTATTCCTTCACACGCTCATAGTTCACCAGCTCCATTTGCAGAAGACAGGCTGGATTTGGGGGTAAAAGGGCAAGTGAGAGGAAGAAGTTAGTGATAACATATTTGGATGTCATCACAAAGCAGAAGCACTACAGAGTGTCCTGTCAGCAAGCTACTGTGGATTCTTTGGTAAAATAATGATTCATTTGCCATGGGGTGAACAAATAGCATCTACATGAAGTGAATATCAAAGAAAGTGAGGGGGATAGTGGGGTAAGCCTGAGAATGACTCATACTCTTTATGAATCATTCATGAGCTCGGAGTATTCCCAGAATCTTTCCCTGCTGAAAGGAGAACAGATAAGTGTGTGTGTGTGTGTGTGAGAGGAACCTGTTTACCGGCCAAGCTGTTGTAACACTCCAGCTCTGCGTTCTCCATGGCCCCCTTCTGCTCATCTGTCAGCGTGGTGGACTTGCTGAGGGTCGGCAGGAGGGAGGACGGGGACTTGGAGCTGGTGTCCGGGTCCCCCAGCACCCTGCACAGCCCCTTGATCTCCAGCAGAGCGCGGTGGTACTTGCCGATGGCCTCTCGGTACTTCTTGTCCTTGTAGCACTGGGTGCCCTGGCTCTTGAAGTCCAGCGCCCGCCTCACGACGTCGGCCGGCTCGTTGTGGGATGGCTGCTTCCACATCGACCCACCATGATGCCTCTGCTGCTGGATCTGCTGCTGCTGGTATCTGGCATCTCTGGTCCGGCTGCTGCTGCTGCTGCTGCTGCTGCTGCTGTTGTTGGGAGGCTGAGCGCACTGATGGTGCTTCGGGGAGCCGCCGCCGCCACCGCCGCCGCCGCCGCCGCCGTCGGTGAGGCTGCCCCTGCCGCCGTCGTGCCCAGCCTTCATCACGCTCATCTCGATGCTGCTTTATTCCTGCTGCCCCTGACGGCCGGCTGTAAATTAGCTGGGAAACGGAGATCCCCCGTCGCCTTCCCTCCCTCCTCACTGCATCCTCCGTGATCGCGTCGCTGCTACGTCTCCTCTGTGCGCAAACCCTGCGCGGTGCGCGCTCCTCCGCCTCAGCCTGTCCCCGTGTTCCCCCCTCCGACCAGCCGATTGGTCCCGTGGAGGTGATCCGGCAGGAAGAGCAGGAGGTTTGATATCATTATCTGTTTCTTTGGAGATAATTTCATCATCCATTTGTTGGCAAATCTTCTCCTGTTTAAAAAGATGTTTTTGTTTGTTTTATTGTTTTGTCTTATTTACCAAAGGGAATTAAAGTCAGGAATTTTGTTTTACAAAAGTCTTATTTTTCAGTGTATTGTGTTTGCATTATTATTATTATTATTTTTTTTTTTTTACTGTAGGTAGAAAACCTTTATCAAACTGAGGATTGGAGGTCATTTTGTCAGATTTGTCTTCCGTTTAATTCTCCTTAAATGAAACAGAATAAAACTCGTTTGCAGTAAGCACAGCCCTGTGAACATCAACCGCCTCCTTCCTCTGAAATATTCCTGTCAGTGTTGCTCATATCACAGATTGGAGGAATGCAGCCATGTCTGCTCAGATGGATCAGATAGCCTCGATCATCTGCTCACTGCGCAGCCACTTTGGGCAGCCTCGTGGCGGGCTATGATGTCAGCCACACCGGGGTTTCTGCCAGGTGATGGTGGGGGGGCGGCAGGTGATCAGCTGATGAATGAGGTCGTCCCCTTTGCTCAAGAGTTTTTGGTTGTGTATGTGTGTGTGTACATGTGTGCAAGGTTGTGTATCCTCCAAAGATCCATCTGCTCTGTCACACTGTGGATTCAGCTGTCTGGGTGTGTCTCTGGAATTTCAGCTGCTGATCAAAAATAAAGCCCACGAACATGAAAAGATATTCAGTATGATTGGTTGCACTATTAATGTTCAATAAATCACTGCCTTTATTTGGGGTCAAGGTAATTATTTGTGTTCAAGGAGGATGGAGTGAGACGTGTCAGAATTCAAGTGGTTTGAAATAAAAGAGAAAACCTAATATTGCCTCATTGGGTTAAAAATAAACACATCATTTAGATTTATTGTGACATTCTGAATCAAAGTGTGGTTGTGTGTGTAGATTATGAATACATGATGACGGATGCATACTCTCCCACTTAAGCAAAAGTACTTGGATTAAAAAAAAAACACGAACTTTTACCAAAAGAACTAATCCCACATGATTCATAGGCTCAAGAGCATTGAGCATTGGTCCCGTTCTGTGTCCTCAGCTCATTCTCTGTTTGTCTTTTAGCTGAACTGGACCCTTCCCTCTTTTTTACCTTTGTTGCTGAGTGAGTTTAAGTCATTATATTTCCTTTAATTAGTTATATATGATTTCACATTACATAAACGTCAGAATATACTTATTTTGATCAACATTCTTAGTAATTCAAAATATAGTGTGGTAAAATTTGACCTGCATGTTGGTTTTCTTTCCTTTGTAGAAGCATACTCACACCGCATTGACTGCAAATAAAAGATTAAATACCTTCAAAATCAACTTGCTGACTGCTTGTTTTTCACAGTCAAGTGCAGTGTAATCCTAAAACATATGCATGTGTGGAAAACTACAAAGCTTTGATGGCACTGCATGTTCATTTTAAAGTTTACTTGCTAAATTTAATAAAGTCCCTTTTAGGCTTCAATAGTGATCTCAGTATTCATCATTTTAGTTTAGTTTTCTGCACCAGGTGATTTGAGAATGAACGTACAATATTATATTCATCACTTGTTGAATTAAAGTAAAAGACAACAATGAATGGGCATCTGAGGCCATAAAATGAGGGCTTCAAATCTCAAACTTGATATCCAGTTTATAATCTGACTGAGAATGTATATTGCAGCTCTGTATTTTTTTCTATTCCCCTGGACTTCATGTCTGCAGCAAAACTCATCAAAAGACATAATCTCCTTGCCCAGACTCGTCCAGACAAGTCTTTCCCAGAGTCTTGTGAGTAACAGGAATAAAGAAATGCAAAACCAAAATACCTGTGAGATTGCTGGAGGCCAGTAAAGCAGGAAGGCCTGGGGAGGGAACAATGCCTTCCTGCGGTTGTTTGTGCCAACACTGCTTTAAATATGGATGACGAGGAGCAACATGGCCACAGTCCACCAGTCCTCATTTGATGCAAATCTTTTGTACCAATACTTGAAGTTTCATTTCACATGTATTTCAAATAATTACAAAGTAGACAGGAGTTCATCACAATTCATCGTTATTATTTAGAGGACAAAATGGAAAATACACGAATTCACTTACAGTCCATCACCGTAAAGAACCATGTAATATCGGGAGGGGTCAAAAATAACAGCAGCACCCCTTGTTTTAATAAACTCCTCTCCATGCAGACGTCATCAAAACACGACCTGCAGCAACGTGATGGCGTCATCTGTGTGCGACCCCTTGTTGACATCATGTCGACGGTGGATTTCAGAGGTAACTGAAGGAGGGCTTTATTTGTTAAGCTTTTGTTTTTCTCTGCTTATTTTTTTCAAGCTTTTAATTATTAAACGAGTCAAAACGACATCTTGTTATACTTAAAGCCTTGATTAATGAGCTGCTGTGAAAGCTCGGTGTTGGCTGCTAACTTGGAAGCTAACGATTAGCATTCCCTTCTGCTTTGTTAAATTAAAGTTATGGCCACTGATTGTAATCTCACTATTACTTGCAGAAGGATAAATTATTTCATTACAATTGTACCTGGTTTTCTGACTGCTGCGATTGAAGCTACAATTTTTAAAACACAGCTGGGCATTGACATATGAGTCCATAAATTCTGTTAAACCGACGGACTGACGCCCAGGAAACTGACACATATTTTTCCTTGAATTTGTAGACAACCTTCTGGGGATATCCTGGGTGGACAGCGGCTGGGTGCCGATTCTTAATCCTGGAAATGTTTTGGACTACTTCTCTGAGAGAAGCAACCCTTTCTATGACCGAACCTGCAATAATGAGGTGGTGAAGATGCAGCGGCTCACTCTGGAGCATCTGAAGTAAGATCAACACAGACTGTTTGTAATAGCTGGACAACAATCAGAACACACATGAAACTCAGCGTGACAAATACTGAACACCATGAGGCTCAATTATGAAATTTAAAGTGATAATATTGTTCCTCTCCCATTCCCAGTCAGATGGTGGGAGTGGAGTACATTCTTCTTCATGCTCAGGAGCCAATCCTCTACATAATCCGTAAACAGCAGAGGCAGTCACCAACACAAGGTGAGCAAAAGGAAATTTACTCCAAAGTATGTTCTAAAGATGAGTATTGATGAAATATGTTCTGCTTTGTCATTAACTAGCTGTATAAATATGGTCAAGGGTTTTGTATCATTTTGTAAAATTATGCAATTGCAATCAAGGCTCTATTTGAAGATCTCATTTTAAACTCTACTTCTCCAGTGGTACCTATGGCTGATTACTACATCATAGCAGGAGTGGTATATCAGGCCCCGGACTTGGGAACAGTGATCAGCTCCAGAGCGGTGAGGATTTATTTCAAAGGGTCTTCATAGGGGAGTCTAGTGTGCAGGATTGATAAAGTTTATTCCATCTATTTTAGCTTTCTGCTGTCCATGGAATCCAGTCAGCATTTGATGAGGCCATGTCATATTGCCGCTACCACCCATCCAAAGGATACTGGTGGCACTTCAAGGACCAAGAGGAGAGAGGTTAGCTTTCAGCAATTCATTAGTTAACAGTTAACAGGTCAGATATTTAGTTAGTGGTAATATTAGCTGTGGAGTAGTTCCTGGAACAACATAACACATATATAAAATCACTAAATGGAGTAAGAAGAGTTGTGATGTTATGATGCTTCAAATAACACAAATTCTCCTCCAAAGTATTTGAAAATGCTGATGCAAAAAATTGTTTATGATAGAAAAAGCCAAGCCAAAGTCAAAGAAGAAAGAGGAACCAAGTTCATTGTTTCAGAGGCACCGTGTGGACACACTACTTCTGGATCTCAGGTCAAAATTTCCACCAACTTTTTACCAGGTATAGTTACACAGCCATTAAGGTGGAATCAGCACTCTGTCCTATTGATTTATATTGTCAATGGAGCCATTAAATATCTCCTATCTTTTCAGCCAAAGCCTGGTGAGAAGCCTATTCCAGGTATGTGGGTTTTTTACATCTTTGCATTATATTCAGATCTTAAAGATGCAAGATAAATGGGGGCGGTGAGGGGACATCAGTTCCGTACTTATTACAGAAGTCCGAAGTCCACAAATTCAATGAGCTCTCCTTTATTCATATGTTCTTGTATTGTAGTTGAGGTGAAAAAGGAGCCTGAACCTCCAGCGGAAACTGTTAAACAAGAGGAGAGGGAACCAGCCACAAAGTCCTCGGCTCCAGTGCCACCAAGCAAACCTCCTCCTGAGAAGAGAGCAAGGCTACAGTGACAGATGTACATCTCATACTCTGCACAGATGGAGCAATGCAGTGAAATGTCCAACATCCCAAAGTGGAAAACAGTTCAAGACTCTGACTGGTTCTGTTCCGCTTCCAAAACTGCAAGATGGTCTGCCACTCTGCTCATTTGCTCAGTTTACAGGATGCTAAGAAGGAACTGGCACGAAAAGTTCCAGTTGCTGGCTTCAGTGCCAGGACTACTTTTACACTGTAACATTAGTCTTGTACACCTGATAGGTTTGGTGTTGGGAACATTTCAGACAAGTGTACCTCAAATAGGGGTTAACAGTTCGATGTCAGCAGGCATCTCACAGCACGTGAGTTTGGTTTTTTTTTTTTTTTGATGATAAGCTGACATCAGCATCAGTATCAGCGTACTGTTGACATCATCTTAATGTTTGTTCTTTTTAGTGACTTCACACAATGCTTTAATTCCTAGTCTGCTTCACACAGGATGTGTCATAGTGCATCATCGTATGTGAAAAGTAAAAAGCTTTCTGGGACATTTACCGCTCTCTGATTTCACTCTCAGATCACTTTGATTTGTTTTTGAAAGAAATACTCTGCTTTCTTGTGTTTTGTATTAAAATGTATTAGCTATTGTATCCTGTGTTTAATTGGGGACAGTTATAGGTGTTGTTTGATAAATTTTTCCTGTTAAAAAAACACTCATCCTTATTCCCATCGACAACTCATGACTGACGCATTTATATACATGCTGTAGTGTGAGATGATATGACTCGAAAGGCATTTATTGATCCACCGGTGTTGATGCATACAGTGCGAGAGGATCCACATCTCTGAAGCTCCTTTTGAAATCTTGTATGACCTGGTTTACAGCAGGAGATAAAAGTACTAGGTTAATTACCTGCTGCTGCTCATCTTATATGTTGGTGTTTACTCCACCAAACATATTGAACAGCTGCAGTTGCTGGTTCCTTTAAAATCAGACATTTTACATCAAAGCTTCCCATTTCTTATTTTTCCAGGAGTTTCCTGGAAAAATTAAATGTTTTATTCTATGGTACAGTATTTATCAGACCCTTGGATACAACTTGATCAAAAGTGAATATAAAAATTAGATCATCAGCCTACAGCAGAATTAGAATGAACTTTTATCCTTTATATAATATTCATTCAACACTTTATTTTCTATTATTGCAGAATATTTTCACTGAGGAGGGATGTGTCATCATACACGAGAAAACAAAACCAAAAAAAATAATATTTCTTTAATTACCTCTATCACTGCCACTTTAATCTGTTTTTAAAAGAAATACTCCGCTTTCTTCTGGTGTTATTTAGTAGTTTTGAAACCTCTATTAGTCGCGAAGGAGGATTAGAGGATCAACTTTCACCCTTGAAGGTTTAAGCCATATTTAATGTTCTTAATGGAAAAAGTGGGTGATTAAAAGAAAGGGAGCTTTCATCAGCAGGTGTCGCCATTTGTTCACAAAGACTCATGCCACTTTGTGTATATGTTTTTTTTTTTTTTCCCATCACCATTTGTCTGACGTGTTCGTGTCAAACATGCACAGTCACTGTCACTGAGGATCCATGCATTTATTTCCACCGCAGAGGGGGGCAGCGGCCATGCGTGTCACCCAGCGGCAGCATCCGTCCATGGCCGCCTGCCCCGCCGAAGCCACGAAGAAGAACTCTCTCGCAGGGCGTGGTGGGATAGGAGTCTCCTCTGCTGGAGGACCGGAGAGCGGAGCCCCAGCTGGCCGGCTGGCTGCGAGGAGAGAAGATGGCTGCAGAGGGGACTCCCAGGCCAGCGTCTGAAAACAGTCCGCCGTTCGGCATGATCCGAGACCGCTAGCCGGCTTGTCACCCCTCGGTTGTTCCGTGGGTCGGTTCCGCCCGGATTCGTCGGAGGAGGAGGAGGAGGAGGAGGAGGAAGGAGGGGGGTGGTGGTGGTGGTGGTGGAGGAAAGAAACCAACATGGGGTCGCAGACTCTCCAGATCCTGAGGCAGGGAGTCTGGGCTTCAGTCACAGGCGGCTGGTACTACGACCCCGACCAGAACACCTTCGTCAACGCTTTCCATCTCTACATCTGGCTCTTTCTGCTATGCTTCCCCTTCACGCTGTACATGGTGAGCAACTGCCGCTACCCCACGGCACCTCTCCCCCCCCCCCCCCCCCCACTACCCCCCTTTAATATGATTTCTTTATTCTTTTATTTTCATTTTAATTCGTCGCTAACAGTTTTTCCAACAACGTTAAGTTACCCAAACCGGACCGAGTGACCGTTAGGTTAGCCGGATCCTAACGGTCGGTCTCCGTCTATTAACTGGAAAGGTGGACCGTGTAACGTCTTTTTTCTTTTTTAAGTGACTGAAAATCACAACCACGCTAAAATATCCAACAATATCTGGGTTTATTATCAGATGAACCCTTTATTTATTTATTTATTTATTTATTTATTTACATTTATTTTCTTTCTGCACGCTCGCCTCAGGTTGTAGAAGACCTTTTATTAAACGCCTCCCCTTTTAAGTCCACCATCCACCGACTGGATGGGACCGTTGAGGCGCTTTTGTTCGTGTTCGGTGTCGATCACGGCGGCAGGCTGACAGGAGGAGGCTGTCATCGGCTGAATTTCATCCCCCCTTCCCCCTGTCATCTGCCAGCTGTGACCGGGAAGAGCTCGGCTAACGGAGGATGGACCAGCAGAGATCCTGGTTCCTCACAAGGGGGCTTTGTTTGTTTTTGCCACAGCCTGTGTTTACTTTTGCAACCTACCCCCCCCCCCCAAATAAAATTTAATAAAATATATATATATGTATATAAATAAATAAAAAGTAGGGGGCTTCAGCACACTATGAGCTGATTGTCACATGATTGCAACACTTCATCCAGATGGAGCTACAGAGCAGGTTCAGATGTCGGTGTGTGATATCAGTTTAGTTTATTTATTTTTTCCAGTGAAAAGGATCTTGTGTCAGGAAATGGCTGTTCAGCTCAGCATCATAACTTCTATATTGAGGAGGCTGATGTTTCATATCGGTTTGTGGTTTCCGTTCTATTTCTGTAGTGGAAATATGTTGGTCAGGTCTGTGGTTTATTATTTAGCCACAGGTTTGACTGGTGCTGCTGTTTTAAAATAGCTGCAGACAGATGCGGGGAAGGGAGGAGGAGGAGGAGGAGGAGGGTGGGGGTGTTTAAAGGACTGCAGAGGTGATGCTGGTGCTCACCTGTTTGTTGACCTTGTGGTGAACATACAGGTGGCTGCTGATCGCCTGCCCGACTGGCGAATTGGACATGACAACTGAGTGGCTCACATTTTAAAGCACTCCCAGTGTGTGCTGTTAATAATCTGTGTAGTGGGTCCTAAAATGTATTTTGAGCTGTGCTTGCATGTTGGCTCACAGAGTTCACAGATTACAGTCCAGTTAACACAAGGCCAGCAGTTAATGATTTTTTTTTTTTATTGATTCATCATCTGGTTATAAACAATTTACTGTTCCTTTTTGAAATCTGAAACTGTATGGCTTTGTTTACAAATATATGTATATATAATTTCTCCTAATTTAAGCCTTCCTGTGTCAGTTTTAAGAGGAGCAATTTTGTGTTATAATAATATTACAGTATTGCCTTTTGGTTCTAGAAATGTGCAAAGAAATGAAAATAAATATAAAGAGTGAAGGGGGAAAGGTCAGAGAAACACATGCTATAGCTCAATTAAAATATCCAGAACAAATTCATTTTCGTCTCTTCTCGTCTCTTTCTCTAATCCCAGGCCTTGCCACCAACCATGGTGATAGTGGGAATCTACTGTGGTGTAATCGCTGCCATGTTTCTGCTGCTAAAGACGGTGAATTACCGCCTCCACCATGCCCTGGATGAGGGGGAGGTGGTGGAGCACCAGGCCAAGGAGAGTCAAGGCACCAGAGGTGGTACAGATGGGGCTAATGACGGAGGTGTCACCCGCAGGGAGGACAGCAACGGCCCAGGGTAAGGTCAGGTCTTCCACAGCCTGATTGTGGATTAGATATCTTAGAGATGTAGGACAGAGCGACTCCCTGAGTGTGACGGAGCTGCTCAGATGATGAAGCAGACAAAGTATTTCTTTAAAGACTATGTTGGAGCATGATGTAGTGGGTAGAGTATGTCATGCTTCCTGGTCAGTGATCACATGGAGCGTGGTTGTGGAATAAAGTCATTTAAAAGTGACGTAATATGGAAATTAGTTCAAAGGCCTATCCGTCTCATGGTGACGCAGGAAAAGACATTGGCTCACATAATACATTGATTGCTTTTAAAGCTATTAGAGAGGTCTGTAAGTCACAGCCAACTTTGACAGCAGAAGTAATGATGGAAAAGTTTAGTCAGATTTTTATATTTGCAGCTTTTTGCTTCTATGTGAAGCAGGTATCATTAGTAAAATTAAATGACACATGATTTGTTAATTCTGTGGCCTGCAGGAGTGTTTTGTCAAGCTTTGCTTTAAAACACAGTACAAGATTCTGTCACGTGGGGTTCTCTTGTAAGCAAAGAAAAGCACAGTTGACATTCATTCTGTGTTTCCTTTAGGCAAAACAAATACATTTCCTTCCCAATAAAACATTTGCTGGCCCATTGCTGTTTCTTGGTGTGTTACCACCACCTGTGTTAATTTACTGTGGTGCTAAACCCTTGGCAGGAACATATATATAGCATCACCCACGCGCTTATGCACAATAACAAACAAACTGGGAGCCCACTCACAGCGTCATGGCTCCAGGGCACTGCTGGTGGTTAAAAAAAAAAGTTTTATTATCACTATATTATAATACTTTTATCAACAAAGTGAGCTTGTTAGCCGCACTTGCAAACTCAGAAAATTTAATGGCCTTACTTGTCATCTCACAGGCTCTTTTATAGGAGCGATGACTCTTTGTTTCTATGGTATAAATTACATTTAAACAGTATGAATGTAAATGTTAAGTTTGCTTATCAGCTAATTTGCACCAGTAATAATCAGACTTAAAATGGTTTGACAAAACTAATCTATGAGGTTGCCTGTTTTTTAATTAAACTCATATTGTTCTTAATGCACAAAGTTCAAATTGCAATCCATTTATTATAAAAGACAAGGATATTGACAGTGAAATATGGAGCTTATTAGCACCTTAATTAGGGTACTCAATGACCTCATTCTTGTAATAATGTTTTGTAGCTTCACTGTTTCCTTTTTCATTTAACAAAATGAAACAATATGAAATAAAAGCGTTAAATTAGCATAAAATGACAAATATCGAGCGCAAAACAGTGTAACACCCCCAACTCTACATGCCAGTCTCTTGTCTTAATATGGAGATTTTGCTTTCATTCAAAAGGAGTGACAGCCTGAAAGGTTCAAGCATTTTACTGCCCATGATTTGAAGACGTGACTCATATTCACATTCCAGTGGGAATGCTTAGCGGGACGCGGAGAAAGGGGAAAGACAACGAGAAAAATGAGAGCTCCCGACCACAGCAGCAGTCACAGCTTTGCCCACACATCTGGAGTTACATTCCAGGTTGTTTGAGTTTACAGTAGAGCAGACAAGCTGAGCTGAAGTTGATGAAGGTGTTTTTTTTTTTTTTTTTTTTTGCAGCACCGCCTACTCATTTTCTCTCGCTTGTCCTTTTTTCCAGTCTCCGTTCATCTGTGCTACGTGTTGTAGTTCATTATTTGGAGTGTTTGTGTTGTGGTTTGACCTGATATGGAGCCTTTTTGGCATATGGAAATGATTTATAGACAATCCCTGGCAAGTTATTTGTTTCAACATACCAACTGGTTAAACAAGCATGTCTGGAGCTAAATATAGGCTTGGAGAAAATCTTTTAGGATGCTTTCATTTTGGTTTTGCTCTTTCTTGAGTTTCAAGCCCCATTTAAAGGATGTAGAATAGTGACCCGTTAATAAAAACCCCGTATCAAATCAGTTTAGCTGATTTAAGGGAAGCAGATAATGTGACATGTAACAGAGCAGGCACATTTTGCTCTTTACCATCCATTCAGATTTAAGTGTCCTATGCCTGTGCCAGTAGCACAAGTGTGTGTGTGTGTTTTTTGTGTGTCTGTCCAGGGACCCTGGAGGGGGTATTGAGATGGCAGACTTCATCAGGCAAGAGACTCCGCCAGTGGACTGCAGTTCCAGGAACTCCTATATTGGGATGGAGTCGAACCAGCAGGTAAGCAGAGCACTGGTTTGCTGCATGCTGCATACCGCACTGGGCTGAATATAACATGACCCTGATTACAAGACCCACCCCAGGCAAATATACAGGTCAACCTAAACATAACTTCAATTAAAATAAAGTACAACAAACGCACCAAACTATTAGCATTCTAGTGTTTATAGTTCTATTCACTAATCTGAGGCAGAATCAACATTAGCCAGCTCTTTGGTGTGTTAACCGAAGATTTAGATAAAGAGAGACAGAGCAAGGATGAGTGTTGACATTTATTTCTTGCCGTAAATGAATGTTCGTCTGTCCATGTATTGGTTAGTTTCCTGTCAAACAGTACATCTCCATCAAAAGTGAGGTCCTGTAATGTTTAGGCTTGTACCTTGTGAGTGTGCATCCAAAAGTGCTCTCTGCCTTAAGGCACTCTGAATTTTCCTTTAAACTAAATAAAAGTCATGATTTACACTGAGGGTTACGCCCCAAAACACATTGGGTATACACTTGAGATCTAATAAATGAGTTAGTTGAGTGTACTTCCTTCCCCCTAAGAGTTTTGCAAAGCTGATTTTCTTTGTTGGAACCCAGCATTGTTTACATGCATGTCTGTCAGCAAGCATTTTCCTTCCTCTTTTACTTTATTGGTGCATACCTTCTTCTTTTTTTTTTCTTATCAGAAGCATTACTCCACCTGTTGATACCTTTCATATAGGCCTGTAATGACTGGTCAACAGTGAATTATTGCTATTGCTATTTTTCAAAAATATGTTTGTTCAGAACATTTGATATAGGACAAAAAAGGGTTTACTGTACATGCACTTTAGTCCATAATAATGATGATGAAAGTTGTTTCTGAAATTCAACTGGGAACATTGTTTAATCTTCGTACAAACAAGCATCACGCCCTGAGCTCTGACAGTTGTGAAACCTCCCTTTTGAGTTTCACAGGCTTTGTATTAACTGTAACATGAATGAAAATGAAAATATGGAATAAAGGTCCATATTTAAAATTATTAGACTTTTGTAATTGCTGCACTAGAGGAAGGAGATGTGTCTGTGTGATTAAATTTTAAATGATCCTCACAGAGCTCCCTGTCAGCAGATATCACCTTTTAATATTCAAAGTTATTTAGCTGTTTTTATCCTCTGCGATATATTTAACCTCTGGATCCCCACGGGTGCAGCGTCTTTGTACTTTGTACAAAGCCAGCATGCTCTGATCAGCTGCTATCAAAGGAAGGGAGCAAAACTTTTCTCTGTGATGACATTGAGTAGGCGCTGGCTGATTGTAACACCACACAAGGTGTCTTTTTCTTTATGTTTTCTTTGAAGATCACACACCTTGTCAGTTTGCCTTTTTTTTCTAATCCCTTAAGGATAAATAACTTGACTTTCCCTTCTTCAGATTGCGTCCACCCATGGAAGAGCAACAGTTGCTGAAGGTAACTATGATGCTCTGCTATCTTGTCAAATCATTGTTCTCTGTGAATCCATGTATGTAAGAGTGAAATGAGCCATTGCAGGTTCATTACGCATGGTGGGTTCTCTATTTTTGGATTCACCACATCGCTGACAATGATCAGCCAGGCTGCCCAGGAAACGTAGTCTGACTCAGCACTACCATGACCTCGACCATCTCCCCAAGATCAGACAGATTTAGACAGACACTGCAGAGTTCTCCAGGAGCTCTTTATTGGGACCATAAATGAACTTGTAACTTTGTTTTGGTTCCATTGTAACAAGTGTTAGAGTGAGGCCCTTGTGTCATCTAAATAATTCAGTGAGTCTCTTCAATGCCATTCTAATTAGCTTACAGTCGTGATGACAGGAAATGGTCTGAACTGGGACAGGTGATCAGCTTTCTAATCTTCCTGTTATTAGGTTCCATGTATTCAAGACGGCACCTCAAAAACTCCCAGGAAGTACGATCACGCTTCCAGAATTACAGGATTTGAGAAACAACTGGCAGCCAATTACCTATGGTTTTTGAGATATTGAACTAAGGCTGCATATTAGAGTTAGTATTCCTTGAGAGATGGTAAGACTGTCTGTTTCTTTAGCCTCTGTAGGGACCAGTATGTGTGTGGTCACGGTTAGTCATTGTGAATATATTAATAATTGATTGAACCCAGTCATCTCGTAACTGCTTTCTTCCCATCTTTGCAGGAGATGTGGGAAAAACCTCAGACGACATCAGTTTGACTCTTGTTGAGAGCTGCAGCCATGATCATGGTAAACATGTATAACATTCACATATAAACAAAGCACTTTTGCATTAGTGACTGGGACATCTGAGCACTGTTCTCATGGCTTGATCTCTTGGTGTTCATTTAGATCTGCTGTCAGACACGAAGATGTACTGCCTTGTTCCCAATGACTCCTTCGCCTCCTTGCAGCCATCAACCTCTTTGTGTCTTTCAGAGCTGTCCAGGGAGCCTGCTGATATCTGTAACACTGCTGCTTATCACTTCAGCTTGTCACATTCATCCTGTGACACAGAAGTGACCACTCATGCATCCACGCAATCTCAGACCTTTAGGAAGGAGCTCCGTTCTCGGGGCCTGCCACGGACCTCTAGCTCAGCGGGTTCGGCTTTCCCGGACCCATGTCTACCAGACTTTGCTCTCTACCCTCCACCCAGAAGAGGTGGCCTTGACCCTGTGTGTGAGCTGGAGACTACCCGACCACACAGGGTGTGTGACAGAGACGGGGCTGAGCGGCTGTACCAGCAGGACCAAGCTGTGCCATCCACCTCTGGAATAGAGGGTTACAGGCATAAAGAACAGCGCAGAGTTGCCCGCTCAGCCTCAAGGGAGGCAGGGGAAGGTAGCTCAGGATTGTACCAAGTGGAGGTGGGTGGTGGTGGGAAAGGCACTGGTGGAGGAGGAAAGTCCCACTGTGGCGAGCGCAGTGCTGATAGCCTGAGGAGCCTGAGTACTCGCAGTAGTGGCTCCACTGAGAGCTACTGCAGTGGTACAGACAGGGACACTAACAGCACTGTTAGCAGCTTTCACAGTGAGCAGACCAGCTCTACACATGTGGAGAGCCTGCTGTCGCTTTCAGGGGATGAACGTGTGCGGAACAGAGGAGACCCTGGTTCTGCTCCTGCAGATAGCAGGACTACAAGCCTCGGCAGTGTTAGCTCTCGATGTCTCGCCAACCTTCCATCCAGGGAGGCCAATAAGAACCCTCATGCCAATGAGCTGACTGCAAAACAAACTGCTGATGCACCGTCCTCTGCAACCCAAGAGATGGTAGAACCTGGTAGGTGTCAGGAAGAGCCTGGTATCAGGACCAGTGCCGATGGCTCAACAGATGTAGCTGCCGCAGAGCAGGAGCAGGTAAAAGTTGACGTTCAACCAAAGTCAGCCAACATTGTTCACAGGACTTCTTCCCTGTCAACAGGGCGCAGTGGACGTCGGCGGACTGGCAAGAAAAGGGCAAGTAGTTTTGATGCCAGTCGTCATCGGGACTATGTGTCTTTACGCGGTGTGGCCAAACCTTGTAGTGCTGTGTTTACTGGGGGTGGTGAGGAGGACTCCAGTGATCAGAGTGAACTCAGCTGTGCCTCCAGTCTCCACTCCACCCACCACCTAAGTACAGACAGCTCATCCAGTACCACATCCCGCTCCTGCCACTCACCAGAGGGCCGCTACAGGGCCCTGAAAGCAAAGCACACTGCAGCCTCCTCTTCCTCCACAGTTAAAGTTGTGGCAGGATCCGAGGCAGGAGTTCGAACGGGGGGGAAGCGGCGCAACTCTCGTCGTACCCCCAGCACCGGCAGTGCCAAAACGCATGCCAGAGTGTTGAGTTTGGACAGTGGCACGGCTGCTTGCCTTAATGATCCCAGCCGGCTTGGAGCTCCAGCTGGGCCTCGGCCCCTCACCACCTCCAAATCGGACCTGGAAGCCAAAGAAGGGGAAGTCCTCGATGCGGCATCCCTGCTGGGTCGGGCCTCCCAACTGGAGTCGGTGACCCGTTCTAGAAACAGTTTGCCCAACCAGGGAGCCTTCACTGAGCCTCAGGATGCCACTGCTGCTTCCCTGCGGGGTAGGTCCTACACACAGCACTCTAATGTACTGCATACTGAATTATGTCTGTTTTATTGTTAGTATTTGATGAGGACTAGTCCACCTTTCCTATTTCATATAGTGACATGAATTACAATCATCACTTGATGATACATTCACTCTATTTTGTGAATTATCAACAGAATCGTATTGTATTATTTTGGTCCCTGATAAAGTACAAGCACTTTCATCAGTTTGTTTTTCAGAGACTAAGTAATGCTTTGGATGTGTATTGAATGCACATTTACTGGAAACAATAGATAACCCTCTCTTTAGTTGTTAGCTGCTTTGTGGTCTTGCAGCAGCATAATGACAAAATGAAGGCAGTTTTGGGTATTTCTCCAGACATATGACTTTCTTCATTACTCTGTGTGTGGGTGTGGGTGTGTGTGTGTGTGTGTGTGTGTGTAAGAGAGACAGTGACAGTTGTCTGCCTGGCTCATTCAGTGTAACCATGGTGAGTTTCCATGGAGTGACAACCCTTAGTCAAGCACAGTGTTCCCTGTGTAAATCACTATTAGCATGATGGCACACTGTGTGCTTTGTGCTGAGGTTAGGAAAGCAGCAGCTCCCTTATTAGTGTCATACATAATGAGAGTAATAGACATTCCCTCCCCCACACTCTTCAAATTTGCAGGCTAATATGCTTTCTTTTGACTGAGATCTTGTCTGTCTTGGTTCTTGCTGTTTGGCTTCTTTGTGTTGTGAACCTTTTTGGTGATCATTGAGTGTATACTTTTTTTGGTTATTTGGTGTCAAAAGTGGGATATGCTTTATGATATGACTGTCCAGAAATGCCCCGTAATTAGTAATTTCTTGTCTTTGGATGTCTGCTGTCTCACTGGATTGTCTTTATTCATTTCTTTATTAATCCAAGACTGAGACAGGGAGGTCAAACATTCACAGAAACCTAACATTACATAACTTGGTTGAAAGCAAGTTAACTTTAAGTCTCACTGGAGTTTTTTGGTGGCATTTGTCAGAATGTTTGTTTAGGGGTGTTGACTTATTCCTGGAAGGTTACATATTTTTTGATTGAATAATTAGCACATTCTCTGTTTAAAAAAAACTTTCCAAAATTAATCGCCCTTTTTAAGGGGTTTGACTTGTTGAGACATAAAGTGTGGCTAATGCTAGGTTAATTTATCTTTTGCCAATAATGCCAATTCGTGCCGCTCCTAGCATGCACTTCCCATGCTTTCATTTTGCTTTTCCTACAGTGAGACTATGCAAGACCATCCACTTGTGACCACAAGTCACAAAGATGTTATGATAATGCTAAAATGTGGTATAACAGAAGTAAAGAAGAGTCACAAAGTCGGTATTCAGTAATAGCATGTGTGCAGAAAAATTTTATTTCTCTGTCCCAAACGTTGTGTCTTGCCACAAGGGGGTGGAGGTGATGGTCACCTGGGGTATTTACGATACCCATACCTTATGATGTGACAAATGCTAATTCTTCAGGGCAGCATGGACCCTTCAGCTAGGTGAGGATCTGGCTGGACCATTGCTAGCTGGTTAGCAAGATAACTTTGCATGCTACCTTTGTAACAGCGGAGATGGTCACATGCAATGAATAAGGAGAGGGAGAGCTGAGAGTGAAATCAAGGATGTTGTGCCACATATCTCAAACAGAGAGCCACTCCTATGCCATCACTCACTTTGTCACTCACATTGTAATGGGTAACTAATTTTGAAATTCTTGCTTTAATTTTGGAATAAAATCTTCAATCTTCAAGTCATCTGAAGATCAGGCAGCACTGAGTTTGCCACTGTAGTTGCTTTGCTTTTGAAAGGTAGCTAAACTCCAGCACGATATGGACATGAAATCCCACTAGTGTCCACATGAAGCTCTCAAACAAAGGAAATTTCCAGTCTGACTGGCCAATGATATCTCTCACCATAACAGCCCCAGGGAGCGAGGAGACAGTCATATTTCGGCGTGAGCGTAGCACGTTTCGTCGGCAGGCAGTGAGGCGGCGACACAACGCAGGGAGTAACCCCACCCCACCCACTTCTCTGATTGGATCTCCTCTCAGGTACGGCGTGCATGGAGCAGGGCGGCAGTTCTGTCATTGTGTTGCCTGCTATGAGCATGTTACCAGGTGATGCTCTTTCCTGCATCTTCTGCTCTGTGACATCAAGCAAGACATCATCTTTGGATGGGTGTCTCCTCTCTGCACATGATGCCATTGGTCCTCCTCTTTCTCAACACCTCTCTTTTCATCTTCTTATCATGCCAACTAACCTTTTTGATATTACAAAATTTGGGCACAGATCAAAGACTGGACACCCCACAAACTCAAAAGCACAAGGTCTGACTAATCTGCTTGGTTTGAATACTGTCTCCTCAGAGCTGTGCATGATTTGTTCAGTAATACAGACATCCAGTTGTATCACATTGTCTTGTCTGTTTTAGTGACCTAACTAATAGGTGAAATGAAAATTATATTAATCTTTTTAAAAATTAGATGTTCAAGTTCACATTCTTCCCCTCAGGAATTTACAGTTTCATTTGTTATGAACTGTGATAGTCCATAGCTGCTCTTAACTACATTTTAGAGCCCATGAATGACCATTCCTCCTGTCTTTGTAATGTTTTGCTAAAGCTACACTGCATTACTTAGTGTATTGCAAAATTGGTAGTGTCTCCAGCACTGTTACAAGTCCTTTCTCTACCTTTAATTCAGCTGTATCTTTGGTAAACAAAGTCCTCTTTGAAAAGAGCTTTGTTTAAATCTTTATTATCCAAGATAACGCTGACATATGACTGACTACTGCACTGCAGAGGTCTCTAAGAGACCTGTCAGCCCTGTGATTGTACTCTGACCATGACACAACTGGGAAGCCACGGCAAACAGCATATGTTTCCCTTCCTGTGAATTTCGGAAGGACAAGCATAAAACTCCTCAGCGTTACCTCAGAAACATGCTGTTTGTGCTGTAAATAAATACATCAAGCTAACAGTTTATGTTCCACTGGGCTTATCCTGTGGATTCCTCTATTCTGATTCCTGTTTCCTCGCAGGTCGCTATAACTCATCCAGTTCTGTTGCACAACTGCCAATGGCTATTCATCTTCTGCCAAGGCTCTGCGTTTCCCTGGCATGTATCTCACAAGGTCACATTTCTAAATGCTGAGGCTCAAAAAATGTTAAGTAAAGAAAACAAACACAAAGCCTGCCAAGGAAGGGTCAATAAACTTTCAAAATGTTAAAATGCTCCCTTTTTCCCCAGTCATTCCCTCTGTCCCCTCACTCCTTCGACCTCTTTAGTGGTGTCCTTTTCTCAAGTAGTTTCTCAGTGTTATGACTCCCATCATTTTAAGGAGGAATAGCTCTGTGTAACAATTTTTATACAATTCCTCTGAAATCACTGATCCAGTAATGAATTTATCAGCATCACTGAGGGTTACCACAATCTAAAAGGGGGTAGATTTTCCTTTCAACAGATTTTAGTGAAAAGGATGAAGCGCAAAGTCACTTTTGCGTCACCTTAGATTTCTTTATAAATTTTAGAAGTGCTTCTTATACATTTTACGTACAGGTGTCACAGATCTCTTTCATCTCTGTTGTGATCATGGAGGTCTCTGCAGCACAGAACGAGCAGTTTAATGTAGAACATAAAAACAAAATTGATTGAAAATGGTTATGTCTTGTAGAAAAAATTTAATTCTTTCTCAATTTAGCCTTTAGCCTCTAAAACAGGTCTAAAATATGTGGTCTGGGTTAAATGTAATGATTTTAAGCAAGATGGTGATTATTACAATCAAACAGCATGATGTTAATCAACTGTAAGCGACAAGATTGTAAATTTGTCTTGAAGTCACACAGAAATGACCAATAATGTGGAAAATTATGCCATTACAGCTCAATAATTAATAATTAAAGAGACTAAGAATTTGCCTCACCTTTGTCTATTTGCCCCTGACCTCCACTATGGTAACCAGCATATGCATCACACCACTACTGTGGTAGTACCTGTTTCATTTCCCTTTCATTGTGGTGATGCTGTATATCAGCTATACGTCGAACCTTCTCCTAAGTGGCCACCACTACTTCTCATTTCCTTCCATTCTCCCTTCTCCTCCAACAGTCTTCAGGAGGCTCTCAACCAGGCCTCCCAGCCTTCTACTTCCCAGGTGAAAAGTCAGCCATCCAGAACCCCATCCCAGGTGACCGTGCTGAGTGCAAGCACCTCCCTGCTGGCCAGGAATGGAAGCACACATCTGGAGGGTTCTCAGGACAAGGCCTCCACAGTTGGCGCTACCAGCTTGCAGGATGACTTCGGTAGGGAGCGCACAAAGAGAGCAGAGATGCTTAGATAGAGGAGTTTCTTATGGTGGTGTTCTACACTGGTTCTCTGATAGCAGGTGGATCCACATGGCAGATGTGAATGTGTTATTATATGACTTGTTTTGGCTGTGCTGACCTGGTTTCATATTCTCCGGAGAGAAAATAGCTTCTGTGGTTTTGACGGTTTGGGATTTGCTTGAGGAGCACCGGTCAGAGATATGACTGTTGCAGTCAGTCATAGCAGAGCACTATTATCCGCGGTCGGTGGACTGTCATAATCAGTTAAAGCTGAACACGATTATCCACGCTCCATTTATCTGTCTGTGATGCTGTGTCTGTAGCCAATACTTGACCTCACTAAGATGTGGATGTTGAGTGCTCACAGCGTTCGTACGCCCAGTCATGACACCAGAGTGTTACTGATTGCTGTTGATGCATTAACAATATTGTTTCTTGCTGAAATCAGTAAGTCAACTGACAAGATGATGTGTGGAGGAAAAAAAAAGAACTACAGATTTTGTTGCACCTGTGTGGCATCCTGCCACTAAATCAGGATAAATGAATTACTTCTCTACCCCTAATTTGACCAGGAGCAAATTGTTGGTCGTCTGAGTGTGTGAACACTAATAATTCTTGTCTATCTTTTTGTTCATGTGACAATTAGAGCTTGGCTCTACTGAACACCTTGCGGACTGCATAAATCATCTAAGCAAAATGTTATGCTTTGTTGCTCTCTGGAGATTTCCTCACAGGACACACAGTACAATGGACTATGCTTTGTCAGATGTCCTTAGACGTATAGACTAGCTCTTTCTAATTCAAAGTTCTCAAAGTTAATTTATATTGCTCAAACCTCACTAGCAGCAAAAATAAGGGAGTAAACCTTCAATTCTTGAACTGAAAACAATAGGAAAATGTACCAAAATTTGAAACAGACTGCTTGGATATGTTTACTGTGCATTTCTTCTTTGTTACATCAGACATATTTTTTGGTCTTACTTGGCAGTGCAAAATGTTCTGTCCTGTTTAAGCAACAAATTTTTTTCCTCCTTTTTTTTTTTTTTTTTTTTATAAGGACACTATCAAGAACACAAACAATATTAAGAGTTTAGATTTTAATCAAGGCTACATTAACCTGAGCAAGAATGGTGTTACAACAGAAACTTCACCTCCCTATATCCTCCTTGACTGTCAGGAAAGTGAAGAATTTTAGGAAATCGAGAGATGAATCATACACACCTTTTTTTTTTTTTTTGCATTATAGTGCATTATAATTTATAACATACTTTCATATTTCATCACAACATAAAGTGGAAGAGATCTCCGCTAAACCAGAAGTCACACAATGATGAAAAATATGTCACTCCTTTACAAGACAAGCAGCAAATGACTAACTTGCTTATAGTCTCTTTGGGATGGGGCACATTCACTCAAAAATTTATTTAGTTCAGGTGAACAGGAATACTGCCAAAGCTGTGCAATTCCCTGTCTGTAAACATGTAGTGAAATGAAGTTATTCCCTCAGACAAAGACACAAGACAACACTGGACTCACTGTACTTCTCTCCTTTTTGTTTGTTTTTCTCCAGGAAAAACTCCCTCCTTGTATGAGGCTGGTGGATGTGACATGTCGCTGGTCAACTTTGAACCTGCAACCAGACGAGCCTCCAATAACATATGGTTAGTGTCGAACTGATCATTTCAGATGGGGAAAGTACACCTCCTGATCATGCTAGGAGCTTGTTTCACAACTCTGCTCCTCTGCAAATAAAGTGAAAGTTTCATATCGTTCTTGACATTGCTCGGAAACAGATAATCTAATTTTGTGGTCATGGGTGTCCAATTGCAAGAGTGGAGAATTACAGTCAGTATCTAGTCAGCCATGTGTCGTCATTACAGAAGCATGTCGGGCATGTCCGGTAATGCATTAGAAATATTTCAAAATATATAGGTTACATACACTGTTAATTAGCTGGGTGACTATTTATTTACATCAGTTGAATCTTTTAGATGGACTCAGTTTTTGCATCTTATAAACAACAGTTAACTGTCTCTTCTATTTACTGAAGGTCCTTTTTTTAATGATTCCTCTGCACCCTGTGAAGCAACACAAGGATCTGTGTTTTGGCCCTTTGTATTTGGCATATTGACTTCATCAATATGACTGCAATAAATAGGTGATTATTTGACTTATTGAGATGGACGAAATGAAACTGCTATTGTGTAAATAATTGATTGTCTTATTTCAAGACAAACAAAGATTGAGTAGCTCCAGCTTCTGTTCTTGTGATCATTTGATTACTGTTGGTTACAACTAACTTGAAGAAACTAGATCAGAGTAATGAAAGTGACTTCTGTTAAATTCTGTCTAAAATCATGTTATCAATGCAGATGACTTGATCAACAGTGATTATTTTTAAATGTGCTCTATAACTAGCTCAAGACATAACAATTTTTTACATCTTTTGTGTTGCATACTTTGCTCATCTTAACTTTGTCAGTTTTCCATTTGCTCTTGTGTGTGACACAAGTGAGACATGGCCTTTTTACAGGCCTCCAGTTTAAGAAAAAACAAACCAAACCTAACTCATCCATTCCAAAGGGGAAAAAAGAGCCTATTGACTATTTAGTTTGAGGTCACTGGGAAATGAATCCTGATTTGATACAGTAAGTGCAGCAGATGCTTTTCTTTCATCAGTGTTCTCATTTTGTCTAATGCCCTGCAGGGACACTGACTCCCACCTCTCCAGTTCTACCTCAGTTCGCTTCTATCCTCATGACCTGGTGAGTACTCAAACAGTGAGCTGCTGTTATTGTAAGTGTGTGCACATGTGCACAGAGAAGACACACGACTCACAGACAAAAGCAGTGGACATACAGAGACAAAAAAAAAAACCCAACATAATTTAAATCCTGCATGTCTGCTTTACACTTGTGCGTTGTATTATTTTCAGCATTAATGTTTGTCAGTTTGATCAATTGTGTGGTTGTCAGCTGTTGTCCCAGTCTAATTTTGCTTAACCATCTTTTTGAGACCAAACACAAATCATATTACACGAGTTGTCAAGTCACTCCATTCTAATTTAAAAAACTATTTATTAAATTTCAAAATCTTTATATTCTGAACACCATACAACCAAAATATAATTAATAATTTTTAGATAATACACATTTTTGCAAGGAGTATCTAGATGGCTTGAAGTGGGTTGGTAGTCATCCAGTCTTTATTCTGCTTAACAGCTAAAATCAAACCTTTTTATATATATTTTTTTTTATTTATTATTATTATTTTTTTTGTTATTTACTCTTTGTTTATAGCTCTGTTTCAATATTTATGTCTTATTGTGATTGATCAAAAGATAGTAAAAATAAGTTTGACTGATCGCGGTACAGATCTCCCTCCCTCAGATCCGTCTGAACCGACTGCTAACTATCGACCCAGAGCTGCTGGAGCAGCAGGATGGAGATCTGAGCCCAGAGCTCCAGGATGCACCGCTGGCCCAAGAGGACCCTGTAGCCACCTCGGCTGCTAGCAAGGCCAGGCAGTACTACCGCTTGTGGCTTCTCCCTTACATGTGGGTTGGCCTTCATTTTGACCGACTCACACTGCTAGCACTGTTTGACAGGTAAGACTGGAAGCCGCCATCATCATCATCTGGGTGGGAGGTAATGGTTTCAATTAGCCTTCCTCCTCTATTATAAAAGTTCAAATATGATGAAGATGTAACTACATTCCTGTAATAAGAAACATTTTAGGAAAGATAGGTTTTTAAAAGTGATTTAAGGTCTGCAGTTAATTTTCGACAGAACAGTTTTAATTAAATTCTCCGCAGCACAGCATTTGCTATTTATTTAATCAGGTCATTCGCACTGAAATCAAATGGCTAAAATGGCTGCAGCACAGAAACAAAAAGTACAAACCAGAAAAATACACCTAGAGCAACAAATTATTTGCTAATATATAGCATTAATAAATTGCACTTAAAGCCGATGAAGCTATACAGATCACTTAAATGCCATCATCTCACTGCAGGCTATTCAGTAAAGACGTGGATGGGATAATGTTGGCTTTTGTATCCACATCTGTCTCAGCTATAAAACCTTTGATAGCATTTAAGATTTAACAGAAATAATTAATGTAATTGTTTTGTCTCTCCTGTGTGTGTATTTGAAACTTAAACAGCCCAAAATCCAGCTTGATGCATGTGAATGAAAGTCGGGGTAATGACAAATGAGTTTTCATCAGTGTTAATCTCCTGTGGAATACCACACAGTTCTATCATAGGCCCCTTTTAGAGGACAAGGTGTCACTTTTCTGCAATAATAGCATCACAGATTTTGGCTACACTTTGAGAACACCTACATAATATTAGCCAAATATTAAATACTATATATTAAATACTAATAGGAGAAAAGTTAGTAATTTTTCATTGTAGTTCAACATTTAATGCAACATTCAAAACAGATCAACCCTGTTTTTAGTTCTATTGCAATATTAAAATCCTTCCTCTTATTAAGGGTGTCTGAAACCCTGTTGTTATCTCTTCAAGACTTGATTATAGTAATTGTCTTTTGTGGGAGTCAGTCACTGAGTTAGCCTCGTCTCAACTGTGGCTCATTCAAAATGCAGCTGCAAAGCTACTTACTGGCACCAAGAAGAAACTGTAGAGAAAGAGAGGATTGATTTTAAGATTCTTTTTCATGATGCCAATATGCGTGTCTCTCAAACCTCATCAGTATTTCTTGCTCCCAGACTCTTAAACATACTTGCCAATCCCAACATGCATATCCAGGAATGACTGAGCATTTTTCATAGTTGCTTCCTGACTCTGCATCAGTTTGTCCCTCTCAGATTCTTCCCTTTTATTATTTTATTATTTTTAAATGTAAATTTAGGACATCGGGTGCAGGATGTATTGGTGTCTGTATGTAAACAAGCTCAAAGAGAGAAAGCTGAAGAGAAGAAAGCAGTGAATCAGAGAAAAAAAAAATCTGATTGCTTCACAGCAGTTACACCTCTGTGCAACTCTGTCGGAAGCTACAATATTGCTGGATTTTCTGTGATTGCAGCTCAGTCAAACAGACATTCACAGCCAGAGAGCAGATGATGGTGATGGAAACAGTGATGTAGTCTGTTCGCTTCATTTTCATACAGTCGCTCAAACCCTGAGTGTTGTCCAAGGACTGCAGTCCACAGCGCAATAAGAGCAGAAAACAGGGAAATGCATAATCAATAAATATAGAACCACACGCCTAAAGTGGGTTACTTTTTCAGGGATGTCCTCTATGTTGTACAATGTAGAAGGAGAAAGTGCAATAAAGCCTCAATAGATTTGCATTTTGCATTTGCATTTCACTGATTTCCACTGATTTCACAGGAACCGTGAGGTCTTGGAGAATGTTCTGGCGGTGGTGCTTGCTGTTCTGGTTGCCTTTCTGGGTTCAGTGCTGCTGGTCAACGGCTTCTTCACTGACATCTGGGTCTTTCAGTTCTGCCTCGTCATTGCAAGCTGCCAGTATTCCTTATTAAAGGTGAATATTCCAGTTAACAGTGTGACTTTGTTTAGAAGTGAAACAGAGAACCCTTACTACAAAGAAGCAATTGAGATTTACTTCACTGACGCATGACAGCAGTTTATGAAAGACTGCTGTGTCTTTAAGGGAATTCTTGATGCTCAGAAATGATTCAAAGCTTCGTCTGTAAAGCAGTAATACAGATTTAAAAATATACCAGGAAAGTAGTTGACATTATGGTGAATTCACCCATCTCTTCCTTTATTTACAGAGTGTCCAACCAGACTCCTCTTCCCCTCGACATGTGAGTATCAACTGCTCATAAATCAGTTTTCATTCTAATACTTCTGGTGTCATTGAAATACTTATATTTTGTGATATTTAGGGCTTAAAGTCAAAGCTTATATTGAGCATCAACACTTAGTAATGATCATTAAATTCAGACAGACAGCCCAGGAAATTACCTTCAGTCAGGAGTGCAAAAAAATAGCACTTAGACAACAGAAAATGAAAAGGCTTTTACACTGACATTAAAGTGAGGCAGACAAATAGTGAATCGATTTTCTTTTCATGTCTAATATGGCCTCTTGTAATTATTCAGCATTTTTCTCAGTCTCTGTTGTGGTACTTGGGATATGATGTTGCCTCTCCCCTGTGCCTTCCTATCTCCCTCCCTCCTTCAGGGGCCTGCTCTGAAACAGCGTCTTTTATTAATGCAGCTCCTACTCAGCTGCAGGCACTAACTGTAAATAGCTGGTCAAAGTTTTGACCACAGCTCGCTCGCTCTTTGTATCTCTGTGCCTGTCTCTCCTTCCCCTTCCATTTCTCCACCCCTTATGCCATCCTCTTTTCCTTCACCTCATCTCACCTCAAGAACTTTTAACCCTTTCCTCTCCTTCAGCAAAACTTTTCTTTCTTCTTTCTTTTTTTTTTTGGAAAAACGTGCCAATATTTTTCTAATTCTAATCACAGGGCAGCTCACATTCTGTGCACATTCTCCTTCTCTTGTGAAACCTAACACTTGGTGCTATATGTGTCATTGTCCCTGAGGCTCATGTGGCACTGATACTACTGAACTTTTTAGGTGCAGTGTCTTCTTTGATTAATAATTTTAACCAATAATCCATTTAATAGAATTTGTTGGGTGTTTTCATCAACAATGAGGGTATATATCTGCAGTACAGCAGGGCTTGTTGGGCGCGGGCCCCTGTGTTCTGCAGGGGTCTCTGAAAAAATACCATACATTATATATATATCCCCTTTTTCCTCATTTTAATATAAGGTGTGTGTTCTGAATGCTGAGTTACACTGGACCACAATGAGCCATTTATATCATCCTACCCTTGTCCCTGCAGGGCCATAATCGTATCATAGCGTACAGCCGGCCTGTATACTTCTGCCTGTGCTGTGGCCTCATTTGGCTGCTCCACTACGGCAGCCTGAGGACCACTTCATCCCGCTTCACCCTTTACGGCGTCGCACTCACCAGCTCCCTGGTACTTGCCTCTGCCAGAGACCTTGTAATAGGTAAGGCATATATGAACAGTTTTATCCTCTGTATCGACATTCTTTATTTGTATAGCACTTTTCAATAATAAGGTAAAAGTGCTTCACAGAACAGAGAAAATGCGCCAAAACAATAGAAGCACTCAAGTAATCACTATTTTAAATGCTAATTAAATTCAACAGGAAGGTTGTTGCAGAATCTGGGGGCCTATTTGCTCATAATTCATTTGTCCAATCCAGAGCATAAAACCTGGTAGAAAGTGTCCTCTCTATCAACTTAACAATCAGAAGTTAGATGCCATAGATTTCTTGGTTATCGATAAAAGGAAGGAAGTGACACGTGAACAAATTTAATCCCCCACACTTTAATTTCCTGCTCAGAGAGATGGATTGAGTTTTGCTGGCAGGATCATTAGACCATCCAACAGAATGGCAGGAAATTGTATCTAAGGCGCAATCTTGCTACAAAAAAAAACAGAATGGTGTTTATTTTTCCAGAGAATATTAACACCGCTTTTCATCAGTCAACCATAATTGCTGCAATTGCCCCTGGTGACATGCCACTGTGCACCAATACAAAGCAATAATATTAGTACCTCTCAGTCAAAGATGCAGAAGAATAAATGCCAAGTGATCATCTCAAATCTGATATCTGGAAAATGATCATTTTGAGAACATGTAAAAGCTGACCAATGTTTGACTTTAACACACTGTTCCCTCGTGTGTCTCCTCCCAGTCTTCACTCTATGTTTTCCTATTGTGTTCTTCGTGGGGCTGCTGCCACAAGTCAACACATTTGTCATGTACATCTTTGAGCAGTTGGACATCCATGTGTTTGGGGGCAACGGTGAGTGTCTTCTAAGATGCATCACTTCTCTACAGGGGTGACTTTGACCTCTACAGATGCTCATAGACGCTGTTGTGCCTTATGAATTATTATATGGAAAGTTTTATAAGGGGCCAGAGTGCTGATTTGCATTCTGCCTGGCCCTGTGCCTGTCAGGTTGAGTGGTCTCATTGCTGACGTCCCTCTCTGTGCTCTCTGCAGCCTCCACAAGCCTTCTGTCAGCGCTGTACAGCACCCTGCGCAGCATTGTCACCGTCGCTTTGCTTTATGGCTTCTGCTACGGAGCTCTGAAGGTGAGGACAAAGTCAACTATGAATCTTAATGTAATCCAGATATCAACAAACTGGGATTTAAAAAAAATCAAATAGTACTGTTTTAATCTACTGAAGGTATACAACACTACAACTTAACTACCACTTTGGTCTGAAAGAGGACCTCAGCATTATACCAGCATTAAAAATTCATGGGTCCAAAGACACTGAAACAGCATTCATCCATGTTTCTGCTTTAATGATGAAATCGACTTGATGCCAAAAAAATATTCCCGGTAGAGAATAAGATTAGTTTATTTTTGTTTTTTTCTTCTTCATTTGCACTTCTCTTGAGTATTACCAAGAGGTACCAAGATGTTACATAAAACATGGATGGATCAGTACATATGGATAAAATAGTCTTTCTTGTTGAAAGGCAAACATATATTCTGTTCATCTTTAGCCCAATATAAATTTTAGTTTAATATTACTGAAGACATTTTTACCTAATTGGTGGATGAACCTGCTTACTGTTGTACCATATTATTTTTTTTATTATGCACAGCAATGCTCAGGAAAATCAACTGTAAATGACAACACATCTTCAAAAAACCTCTTAAAATCCTATGATGTGTCTGTTTCAGGAGACTTGGGAGCCTCATCACATCCCGGTGTTGTTTTCTGTCTTCTGCGGCCTCTTGGTGGCAGTGTCTTACCACCTGAGCCGGCAGAGCAGTGACCCCTCCGTCCTCATGTAAGTGTCTGAACTGTTGCGTCTCACAGAGAAATAACAGGCTGTACAGTGACTGCTTGTCCACTGTGTGCCAGAGGGTGAGAGTCATATTAAAGGATAATCTGTGACTTTACTATTGTCACATTCAGTATGATGGGGCTCACCACATTTAAGGATTTTGTTTCTTTCTGCTCAAATAGCTTGATATTACTTCACACAATACTTTGAAAATTTGCACATCCCTCTGAGATAAATCAATTGCTGGACATTCATAGTATGTGAAGCAGATTTTTTTGTTGTTTTTTTGTTTTTTTTATTTTTAATTTTTTTGCATTACAGCTCATTGATACAGTCCAAGATTTTGCCTAATTTGAAAGCCAAAAACCCAGAGGACCCTTTGTCAGAAGTACAAGACCCTCTACCTGAGAAGCTCAGGGCCTCAGTGGTGAGTTGGTCTTCCTCCTTTATCGAATTAAAGCCAGGGCTGGATAATTACTGGAACCAGAATGGTCATTTAAGATTGTCAGATGCACAATTACTGTTGTTAAGGCTGAGCTAATACTCTGTGTTTCCTTTTATAGAACGAGCGTCTGCAGTCTGACCTGATCGTCTGTGTGGTCATTGCTGTCCTTTACTTTGCCATCCACGTCAGCACTGTGTTCATTGCACTGCAGGTATATAAGAAGTGTTTTCTGATCAGTCTTTCATTATGGTTTATTGATAAGTGATTTTTCTGTGAAGATACATACTTTGTATAGCTGCTAAATGATCCTATGTTTGAGACTGGACTTCTGCTTGTGGAGAGATGCTCAGTGTCTAATAAGGATTTTTTTTCCACTGTCTCTGTGACCCTCAGCCTTTCCTTAGTTATGTGCTATATGCTCTGTTGGGGACTGTGGGGCTGCTCACCCACTACCTGCTGCCTCAAGTCCGCAAGCAGCTGCCCTGGTACTGCTTCTCTCACCCGCTGCTCAAAACAAAGGAGTACTACCAGTTTGAAGTCAGGGGTAAGTACTTCAGAAACCTGACTGTGAAATATGTAGTGGCTGTGCTGCATAAGGAAACAAACATATATTCCATAACTAGAGTGTTTAGGATTACAAATGGAAATCAGAACGATTCTTTTGGTGGAGTTCAAGTCATTAAAATAAAGAAAACAAATGCAGGTTGAAAATGTTTTTCATACCATCCTGGTTTGTCGATCATGTCTCTGTAGGTTTGTGTCTCTTTCCTGCACTGTTTGATATAATGAATGAATGACTGGTAGTAGAATATTGACAGTGTGTTTCTCATTCCTTCACCTGGCCATTTCATCAGATGCTGCTCATGTGATGTGGTTTGAAAAGCTTCACGTGTGGCTGCTGTTTGTGGAGAAGAACGTCCTCTATCCTCTCGTCATCCTTAATGAGCTGAGCGGCAGCGCCAGAAAACTCGCCAGCCCAGAGAGGCTCGATATAGAGTGAGACTTCTTCCTGTCTCCCTACACCTAATTTCTCTCAATCTGAACAGATTCTCTTTTTTCTGGGAAATTTCAGATTTATGAACCTGATCAGCCAAAACATCTAAAGCGCTTTGGTTTGACAGACATGGCAGTTGGACTTATCTTCTCAAGCACAATAAAACTGAATCATCTTTTGCCCAAATGTAGCTTTTAGTTCAATGCACCTGTATCTCACTGCTCCCATGTACAATATATATAATCGTCTGATTTTACCTACACATAGTTTTTTCTGTACATGTGTCACGTTTGACGATTTCCTGCACACTGATGTTGGTCTTTAATGTGTGGAAACGCCCTTCAGGGTTGGTGCTCTGATGATCACAGTGGCAGGCCTGAAGCTGCTGCGTTCCTCTTACAGCAGTCCTACCTACCAGTACATCACCATCCTCTTCACTTTCCTTTTCTTTACCTTTGACTACCGCCATCTGTCTGAAACTCTGCTGCTCGACCTTTTCCTCATGTCCATCATTTTCAGCAAGGTGAGAGGATCCAACCTGCACTGTTCTGACCTTAAGCATGTATTTTAAGTCATTTCAAGTATTATGGCAGTCCTTATAAAGTAAATAATTCATGCAGCCCAGTTATTTGTTTCCATTGGAAATTCTAGTGGTGTTTACTTTTTGTTTGTTTTGTTTTTATTTTTTTTACAGTTGTGGGAGCTGTTCTACAAGCTGCACTTTGTCTACACCTACATTGCCCCCTGGCAGATCACATGGGGCTCAGCGTTCCACGCCTTTGCCCAGCCTTTTGCTGTGCCTCGTATCCTTCTGCTGCTTGGTTTAATCACAGAATGTGCTCACAGTGACTCATCAGTTTCATAGCTACACCTCCGTTCAAAGTCCTACCTTTGTGAAGCTGATAATGAGTTTGTGTTGGCATTGCTGCAGAGAGACTGTTGGGAAACCCTGTTTCGTTTCATAAAAATTAAGATTATAATGAAATTCATTGGAAATGCCATCTTAAGTGTATAAATAATACACAAATTTTCCAATAATTAAAGCTGAACATGCATATTTTTCACGCGATCCTTAATGTGAGCCCATCCAGACTCTGCCATGCTGTTTGTTCAAGCTGTAGTGTCAGCAATCTTCTCCACGCCCCTCAACCCCTTCCTGGGCAGCGCCATCTTCATCACTTCCTATGTCCGCCCTGTCAAGTTCTGGGAGAGGGACTATAAGTAGGGGAAAATGATTACATCACATCATTTTCACATCACATCACATGATACCATTTCTCTGACTGCTTCTGAAATTGGTGTTTGATTGATTCATTTATTTTTTTTATCCCCCAGTACCAAGCGAGTGGATCACTCCAACACTCGGCTGGCATCTCAGCTAGATAGAAATCCAGGTGAAGGCATCATATTTAGATTCCCTCCTACACAGTTACTTTTTATTCAGACAAATTGGGATCTAGATCCTGCTGAGCTTTATGTCTTGGGTCCATCCCGGTTACTAAACATATGTTAACCAAGTCTTCTTTTTTTCTTTCCCTCTTCAGGCTCTGATGACAACAATTTAAACTCCATCTTCTATGAGCACCTTACTCGTTCCCTGCAGCACAGCCTGTGTGGAGACCTCCTCCTGGGCCGCTGGGGAAACTTCAGCACTGGGGATTGTTTCATCCTGGCCTCCGACTACCTTAACGCTCTGGTGCACCTCATCGAGATCGGCAACGGCCTTGTCACCTTTCAGCTGCGAGGTCTGGAGTTCAGAGGTGAGAGGAGAGCACAGGAACACAGGACAAATATAGTTGAGATTCATTTGAAGCTAAATCCTCTAGATTACTGAATAATAAACGAGTGGTTGTTATAGATATGTGGACAAAAGGAAAACAGGAAATGGAATATGTGTTCTGAGGGTTAGATAAAGCTCCTTTTTTCTGCAGCAGGTTAAATAGATCCCAAAGAATTATTTAACCTAACCCTAACCCTGTTAAACCTAGTCTGGAATGATAAAATGAAATTGTGAATATTAACCAGCTCCTCAGCGTTTTCCGTTGTGAAAGGAGCATTCCACATTAGAAGCCAGTGAAGCTGTGTGAAAAACACTTACGTGTGCTTTATCAGCTTTATTTGTGTTGCTCAACCAGGCCTCATGACACAGTATTTTACAGGCACTTGTGACACATCGTCAGCAGTCTGGCAGCTGCTTTGTTTTCACTAACTGCTTTCTTGCAGCAACAAAAATGTTTGTCTTTGTGAAAAATAATGGATTTAATAAAGTACACAGTTTAGAGACAACAAACACAGTATTGTATTGTGAGCCTCTTAGTGTCTTTTCCTCAGGAACTTACTGCCAGCAGAGGGAAGTGGAGGCCATCACTGAGGGGGTGGAGGAAGATGAGGGCTGCTGCTGCTGTGAGCCAGGCCACCTTCCTCATATTCTGTCCTTCAATGCTGCCTTCAGTCAGCGCTGGCTAGCCTGGGAGGTGCTGGTCACAAAATATGTGCTGGAGGGCTACAGCATCACAGACAACAGCGCTGCCTCCATGCTGCAAGTGTTTGACCTGCGACGCATCCTCACCACTTACTATGTGAAAGTGAGTGGTGACGTCACTGGACTGTTTAGGAGTGGGTCAGAGTTTTTAAATGTTATGCATTAAAATTCACATTCCCTCTCTGGTGTCAGGGTATTATCTACTATGTGATCGCTTCCCCCAAACTGGAAGAGTGGCTGGCTAACGAGACCATGAAAGATGGCCTGCGCGGATGTGGTGAGAGGAACTATGTCGATCTGGATCCAACCTTCAATCCCAACATTGACGAGGACTATGACCATCGGCTCGCTGGCATCTCCAGGGACAGTTTCTGTGGGGTCTACCTGGGCTGGATCCAGTACTGCAATTCTCGAAGAGCAAATGTAATCCTGCATTATACTAAAGCTAAAACAGACAACACTGATTTGGTCATGTACACAGTCTGTAAAGCTGCGATGTGAGTTTCATGAGTCTTTCTGGTTGCTTCTTGTTTGTAGCCACTGGACAGCGACAAAGACTCAGCTCTGGTGCTGCTTTGCTTCGGCCTGTGTGTACTTGGAAGGAGAGCTTTGGGAACAGCTGCTCATCATATGTCCAGGTTGTTTAGTACTCCTCCTTACAATAAGTCAACCTTTAACAGTATTTAGGGTGTTTAGAGATTTCACCTATGTAGGCAAAGCTAACAAGCTAACATGAGACAGAACAGCAACAGGACTTCAGCCCTCTGGGATATTCATGCCATTAATCTTACATTTTCAATTTAAGTATAAATTACATGATAAAAAATAAGTAATGAATAAATTGTTTGAGTGACTGTAATGCTTAAACGACTTTGATCTTTTCTTTCAATCACAGCAATCTGGAGTCTTTCCTTTATGGACTTCATGCATTATTTAAGGGAGATTTCCGCATCTCTTCAGTACGAGATGAGTGGATCTTCGCAGACATGGAACTGCTCAGGAAAGTGGTAGTGCCTGGAATCCGAATGTCTCTCAAATTACACCAGGTGAGATGCTGCAGGTGTCACTGCATCACCACCACGGGACGTCACCTTAGGCCACTTTTCTTCTCATGGTTAAACTTCACCTGCCATTAAATGCTTGGTATCCGCTCATTTTTAGGACCATTTCACATCGCCTGATGAGTATGATGAGCCGGTGGTTCTGTTTGAGGCCATCTCCTCTCATCAGCAGAACCTAGTCATCGCTCACGAGGGTGACCCGGCCTGGAGGAGCGCTGTCCTCTCCAACGCACAGTCACTCCTCGCTCTACGTCACGTTCTGGACGAAGGAACCAACGAGTACAAAATCATCATGCTCAATAGACGATACCTCAGCTTCCGTGTGATCAAGGTGGGCACTACAACAGACAGAGAAGATCGTGTAATCGTCTGATCCACTGATTTTCATTCATTTTAAGCCATCTTGCCTCCTGTGCTGCAGGTGAATAAAGAATGTGTCCGAGGCCTTTGGGCAGGGCAGCAGCAGGAGTTGGTGTTCCTCAGAAACAGAAACCCAGAGCGAGGGAGCATCCAGAACGCCAAGCAGGCTCTTCGCAACATGATCAATTCCTCTTGTGATCAGCCCATCGGTTATCCAATCTATGTGTCTCCACTGACCACCTCCTACTGCAACTCACACCCCCAGCTTGGACACATCCTGGGGGGCCCCATCAGCATCGGAAATATCCGCAACTTTGTTGTCAGCACGTGGCACAGGTTTGTGTGGTGCTCTGAAAAAAAAAAACAAACAAAAAAAACAATGTGATAATGGACATTTTCAACCTTGGATCGGGTTTCCCTGTTAATTTTACTCCAGTTAAAATATAATATTTTTAACTTGACTGCATAGGTTACGAAAAGGCTGTGGTGCAGGCTGTAACAGCGGAGGGAACATTGAGGATTCAGATGCCGGCGGACTGTCCTGTGGCAGTGGGAATGGGACAGGAGGGGAATCCCAGCAGAGCTCAGTGTCACAGGGTGGGACCTCAGGACCTGTGCCCCCTTACTCATATCAGCCTCACCCGCTGGGTAAGATCAAGTCTTTCTGACAACTGTCGAAAACTGGAAGACCGTATTCTGTTCTGTTAAATATGAGCCACCTGAAACATGATGGTGTCAGACCATTCAGGGCTTTATAGGGCTGAAGGAGGATGTTAAATTAATTTCTGGATTTTTCAGAGCTGAAGTGCAGACAGGCTAATATGTGATCTCTTTACCTAGTTCCTGTCAGCACACATGCAGCAGACTTTTCGGGACAACCTGATAATAATGAAGTTTGAGCAGAGTAACAAATTCATGAACTAGTTTTTTTTTTTTTTTTTTTTTTTTGTGCATCTATTTGAGACAGGATGCTGTTGGTTTTTAGAGCTTTATAGAGATGAGTGATATGTAAGATCCACTGTTTGAGGACTGAAATCAATGAGATCTCAACTTCTACAGCAAATTTGATGCTTCAGAATTTTCCTTTTTAAAATCTGTTTCCTTTACATGGCCACATTTTGAGTCTTAATTTCATAAGGTCTGTGTCTCACGTCTCCCTCCACAGGCACCAGTCAGAGTTCCCAGTCCGTGCAGTCGGGTTTGGTACGCCACTCTCCTGCCAGGGCCTCTGTTGCCAGTCAGTCATCGTCTTACCGCTACAGCAGCAGCCGTCACTCCTCCCTTCGCACCTCCACCACAGGCTTGGAGCCCTGCCGACGTTCCTCCACCAGCCAACTGTCCCTGCGCACGCTCCCCACCTCCCTGCAACTCCGACTGGGCTCCACCTCTGACCCGGCCTGTCCCTCCGCTTCTCTGTCCAGCCAAAGCATCCCTCCCTGCAAACGTCACACCCTGGTCGGCCTCCTGGGCAACGACGGACTGTGCAGCACGGTGACAGATCCGCTCAGCCAGCATCACCACCACCACCATCATCATCATCATCATCACCCGCAGCAGCACAACCCCGTCGTGTCCACCGTGCGCAGAGATGACATCTCCTACAGAGTGCAGGTTTGGAAATATTGAGGAAAAAATATCTCACTCAATTCACCCCTTCTCAGATCTTTAGCTCATTGACTGATATCTGAAATGAAAAAACACCAGCAGCATTATTTGAACCTCAAAATGTCAAGTTCCCATGTCAGACTGACATTATTATATATATTATTATATATAAGGTATTATACATATCAGTACAATACAGTAGGCCAACAAACAAGGTGAACTAATGATAAAATATCAGTTTAAAAATAAAAACCAAAACATTTGGTTACATGGGCCTTTTGTAATTTTACACATTCAGCCTAAGAACATTTATATCATCAAGGTGCATCCTCCTTTTATAACTCCAGGATGACATTGATTGCTCTGTCGAAGTAATAAACTGATGAATTGGAGGTGGACCTTTCTCTTTTGTGTTGCGTTCACGACTTTTAAATGTTCCAGATGTCAGAATCTGGCCTTACGAAGTTTACCCGTGACCTCTTTGTCAAATAACCGAGTCCTGGGGCGATGTTAATGTCATTGTTGTGGTTGCATAATGTGGTCTAGATTGTGGACGTGAGCCAGGTGCTGGAGAACATCAACTTATCGAAGAGGAAGGAGCTGCAGTGGCCTGATGAGACCATGAGACTGAGGGCAGGACGGACCTGCTGGAGGGACTGGAGCCCTTTAGAGGGCATGGAAGGACATGTAAGTATTCCTAACAATAGTTAGCACACTAACTTCACATGCCTTCTTGTAACATAGATAAATATATTCACCTCACAGTCTCTGAGCTCTGAAGCTATAAATGGGATATTGCTGATTGTCTTGATTGCACTTGTGTCCCATTTTTTGGGCTGTAACATTGTCTGTGACCTACTTGCTCTGCAATAAACGCTCCACTAAATTTGATGGGATGCTTCCTCCTCTGTTGCCCTCTGCAGGTGATTCACCGGTGGGTGCCTTGTAGCCGAGACCCAGCCAATCGCTCCCATATCGACAAGACCATCCTGCTGGTACAGGTGGATGATAAGCTAGTGCCCATTATTGAGACTGGGATCATTGAGTTGGGTGCAGAGGTTTGAGACAAGCAAGCACACACATTGTGCACGCACACACACACAAGTCAAAGCCAGATGTCCCTGGCTTTCAGCAGGACGCTGGAGCCTACAGACAAACAGGAAACGGGAGACCTCCCCCCTCCCCCGTTCCTTATAACTGAGGGGGAAAGGAAGCCAGGGAAAAGTGCAAGCAGAGGCAGAGCCTACATTAATCCAGCATCCTTTACTGCATCAACACACAGCCACAATATCTGCCTTGCTTTGCATCTCACAAATGCTGCATGACAGTGAACAACCCTTAAGTTAAGTAAGTTCTTGCTACTGGTAATTAATTTCTATGCATTTCATCAACTACTTTGCTGGCAATTCTGACAGAGTTGAGTGTATCGAGCATTTAGAGATTTCTTTTTTTGTGTGTGTGTGTTTTGTGTGTCTTCAAATAATTTGCCAAATAAGCCTGGTATTGAATATCTGCCATGGTTTCATACATGTGAAAGCTTTTTTTTTTTTTTTTTTTTCTGCTGCCAAGATGAGGGGGGAAGTTGTGGTGCAGAACAAACAAACATCTGAGATGCGACGGTGCTGCGCTCATCCAAACTTCTCTGTTTCATTGTTGTCATTCCTTTTCGATTAGTTTGAAATTTGCAAGATTACTTTGCGCAAAGAAAAAAACCTTGCACTACAATTGTTGTTGTTTAATTTACAGTGATGCACTACAATCTTTAGATAATATCACATTTTATTTATTACAGACTCTGAATGGCCATGGTTACAGATGCCTTGGGAATGGAAAAAAAATGCAATCATCATTCTGTTTTCAGCCATTTTTATTTTACTATTTTATGTTTGATAAACTTGAAAATAACTTTTTACTGTATATTATATCTATATCTATATAATATATATATATTTACACAAATATATATATATATAATGTAAATGTATAAAAGATTTTGTTTTCGATATTTATTACTGTGAACATGGTATTTACACTTTGTTACATCTTTTCTTTTTCATTTTGGGACAAAGGTTAATGTGTTAAGGACCATTGGTTGAAAACAAGATGCCAGATTTTTGATGGACTGTTTCACTATTTAACTTAATTCTTTTCTATATGGAGAAATAAAACTTTGATTTATTGCTGACATCTTTAACAGGCCTCTTCTGGTTGTTTATGTATCTTTTTCATAACATTTTTTATTGATCCCTCCAAGTCAATTTGTCCAAAGAAAACAGGAGCTTTTGTGGTGTCACTTCTTGTCAGTGGGTCAAGTATAAACTGAGTCATCAGCACAGACTTGTAGACATAAAACTTTAAAGGCAAACTTGTGACTAGCAGGTGGATTGAGGTCATAGGTTCATGCTTTCCTCTGTGCTTTAGATTATTTAATGACACTTGACTGATGATTCATTCACATGTTGCACATTACTGTGTCTGACAATTACACGTTGAGATTCAATTTACCTCCGGTCATGTGACCAGGTCGGTGCGGCAGTTACAAATAAACTTAATCATTCGATGTTAGACCACACTTCAGTGCCAGCACACGCTAACACTGTGCATGACAACTCACTTGTCTTTGAACTCCATTTTTGCAGGAAATGGTACGAGGTGCACTTATTCGTTGCAGTGATTAAAGAACATAAACGGCACGAAGGTAAGATGATAAGTTGGCCACCCGTTATAATGACAGAACAGTAATCGTTCTTGAGATGACAGCTGCCAAACATCTGTCTGATGTTGGACTCCATGTGAATGAGGTATACCAGACTTCTTGTTGCTCTTCCGGTCACATGGCGGGCCGCAGCAAGGCCCCGCCCCCGGCGTCCTCTGATTGGCTGCTGCGGTCCGATTCCTCCCGACGTGTTTTCCCGACGTCACGTATAAATGTCCCGCTGGCTCCGGATCGGGATGTGTTTGTGTTCACTGCGGCGCTGATCCTGACCTGACAACACTACCAAAAAAAAAAAAAGGTAAAGAAAGATGAAAATAACGAGACAAGCGAAGTGTCTCCGCCGACTTTTAATTCAGCTGATATTAAATGTGACTGTTTTCTGCAGCGTTTTTCTTCTGCCGTTCACAAAAGTCTCTCCTTGAGCTGTTAGCTTGTTGAGCTACATGCTAACAGCCGTCGCGGTCATGTGACCGTCCGGAGCTTGTTTACGGGTGTTTTCGTTTGTTTCTGTGCTGGATTTGTGCCACCTGACAGTCCGAGCTGTAAAAGAAAAACCACCCAAAAGACGAGGTGTGCTGGGCAGAGGTTTTTATTCTCGCTGTCATTCCTCCAGGAGTCCTGAAGAAAATGAGTCAGCCGCTCCTGATCGCCCTGCTCGGCCTGGCTGTCGGGCTGGTGACCGCCTTTCCCTCCCAGCAGCCGGACAACGGGAAGAACTGGGTGGTCATCGTGGCTGGATCCAACGGCTGGTTCAACTACAGACACCAGGTGAGAGCTGTGAGGGTGATGTGGAGTTTTCCCAGCCTCTGAGAAGCTTCAGATCATGATCTCTGCTCTCTGTTTCCTCTCAGGCTGATGCCTGCCACGCCTACCAGATTGTCCACAGAAATGGCATCCCAGATGAGCAGATAGTGGTCATGATGTACGATGACTTGGCCAACAGCGATGAGTGAGTTGGCTTCTCTTCTTCTCTATAAAGCAGATGTTGACGATACGGTGACTTCTTCTTTCTTTCAAAAGTGTTAAAAATCAAACGAACGAAACACTCTCACCATGTTAGTTGTTGACCCTTACATAGAATAAGTATCAGTCATCATAATGTGTGTAAATGCTCCAGTCCGTGTTCAAGTTCAAAGTGTCACTTTGTGCTTTGGCTGTATGAAACATCATTATCTGGCAAAGTAGCTGAATCAATTTTCTGCTGATTTCTTTTATCTTAAAAAAACATCCGTGTCCATTCACAGGCTGCATTAGAGTTAAAGTGCATGTTGGCCTCCGGTCATATGCTGCCAGAGCTGCAGTATGCAGGAAAGGCATGTAAACATGCTGAGCTATAAAGACCCACTGAGAGGACTCACAAGGAAGTAGATTTAGTTGGACAGGGAGTTACACTGCTGAGTGGACAAACGAACAGCAGTGAGAGCAGATCCATCAGTCTCAGTCGCACACAGACCTCCACAGTAACACACAGTAATGACCGTTATGTTAAGAGTTGTAAAAATAAACGTGGTACTAATGTCTTTTTAGATGAGACGCATTCATGTTAAAGTTTTATTGTTTTATATCCATATCACACTCTTGTATGGCCGACATCATTATTATCACTTGCTGTGGTCAATCAGTAACGTTGATTCAAACATTGCCAACAGTAGTTCAGTTCAAATCAATGCAAACTGATAGCATCTTTTTTTTTTCCCTAATTTTTCCCAGATGTTGATCAAACCGTAGCATTTCAGTTTCATTTTCAGAGTTCAGCTCCTGGTTCTGGCACATGATCAGTGACTCTCTCATCTCTTGCACAGTCATCTAGTCAAAGGGTTTGTTCAGCCATTTTCACTTCCCTCTGTAACTCCGAAACGTGTTGTTGTTTCCAGTAACCCCACCCCCGGGATATTGATCAACAGGCCTAATGGCACTGATGTGTACAAGGGAGTCCCTAAAGATTACACTGGAGAGGTGAGTGCTTCAGTGCAAATATTTATACAAGAGTGTAAGTATGTGCCATTGAATCACTATTTTTGCAGAGCCCTTGATTTTCAGATGAACACAAAAATTAAGGCAGCCATTTAAAAAAAATATGACTGTGTATTTCTGCAGGATGTGACCCCTGAAAACTTTCTGGCAGTGCTGAAGGGCGACTCCTCACAGATTAAGGGTGGCTCAGGAAAAGTGTTGAAGAGGCAAGTGAATAAATCTGACACCAAGAAACGCAAACGGACCACAACAGCACAAAATCTGGTTTATCGTGTTTGTTCGTTCTAATCCTTTTCTCTTTGTCTTGGCAGCGGACCCAATGATCATGTGTTTGTGTATTTCACTGACCACGGGGCACCTGGTATTCTGGCTTTTCCTGATGATGATGTGAGCACTTTTTACTTCCTGCTCTCGCTAATGTTCTGTCGAGTGTCATGAGCTAAGTGCAGCAATTATAGGCCAAGAATCACATTAATGCAGCACTGCAGCATAACCATGAAATCCAAATCTGCTTCAGGTTGCTTCCGTTTTCCTCACATTATATCCAACACAACTTCCTTACAAAAATGAAACTCCCTTCATCCCTCAGCTGTGGATTGTCTTCAGTGTTAAATTAGCAAATGTATTCTCAAACTGTCGAATGAAAAGTAAAATGTTCTCCCCTCTCTCTCCAGCTCCATGTTAACGATCTCCAAGAAACCATCAAATACATGCACGAAAACAAGAAATACAAAAAGGTACGCTTCCACATGCAGTTGTGTAATTTTGAGCCTGCGTGCGTAAACATGCCTGCTGGTGTGTGTCAGTTTTTAACTTCATGTGATGTTGGAAGTTCACAACAAAACAACACCACTTGTTTTTGTCTTCCTTTTTTTTTTTTTTTCTTCTCCTGTCATGAAACTTCTGACACACCCGCACATGTTTACAGATGGTGTTCTACATTGAGGCCTGTGAGTCTGGGTCAATGATGAAAGACCTGCCTGCCAACATTGACGGTAAGTTGAACTTTACCTCCCCACTGATTCACTGTCTGGGCCAAACCAAGATAATGACCCAACACATCGGTAATAACTGACCTAAATCTATAAATTACTTAAACTTTCAACAACGTGAATTTGACTTTGATTGGTAAAAGACTGAGACCAAAACTTAGCCAATAATCAATAGTGCAGTTGTTTGTGTTGCTGATGGATAGACCAGCATGAGGCCTTTGGACTTCACTTCTGTCTCGTGGCTCTTAGGTCTATTCCCATTTAATAAAACACCATGGTCAGCATTTTGCAGCTTGTGGTAACTCATCAGCGGAGTCACTCTGTCATGTGCTTGGCCTCATGTGATGAACAGGACCTGCACAGGATATTGATCAAAGTTCTGTTTTTTATTGTGTATAACTATATTTTACCCATATTTGTCTGTGGTTTGATTGAAAACAAACAAAAAAATCCACAGGTCTTCTCTTTTGAGTGTTATCTTCATGTTTCCTGAGTGGGGAAAAATCATTTCAATATTTATTTCTATAATACAAATTGACACAAATCATGTTTACAGAAAGCCAGCAATTCCCACCAAGAGTAAAAACTTCTTTTAAGACTTGGCTAATAACAATAATAGGTAATTTTATCAGTTATAATAAACTTGAAATGAACTGTTACACTCGCTAACTTGAGGATGTATGTACTTCAGTGTACGCCACCACAGCTGCCAATGATCACGAGTCCTCTTACGCCTGCTACTATGACGAGAAGAGGGACACTTACCTGGGAGACTGGTACAGCGTGAACTGGATGGAGGACTCTGATGAGGTGGGTGACGTGTCCGCTCCTACATAGAAGCCATTATCTTATCCTCTATATCCCTCCAAAGACACTTAATCGTGTTGAAATTATGAAAGTTAAGTCAATTTGTTATATTTTGCAACTTGTGTGTATAAAATAATTTCTCCTTGGAAAGATCAGCAAGTGAAATATTTTACAATGACTGAACTTTGGATAAAACTTTACTTTCACCATTTTTATTAAAAAGACGAGAACAGTAAATAAATTTCTCTCTATCTGAAGGGATGGTGGAGATTTTTACCCATCTGCTTTCTAGTGGCAAGATTGCTGCCTCTCAGTTAAAATATACAACATCAAGACTAAACGGGGTAAAAGTAGTGCGGCTCTCTCCTTCTGTACCAACATTTATCCAACGACTTTTACCGCTCTATATATGACTATATGTAGTCCATCACAAGTTTATTTGCTGTTCAAAACACATGATGTCAAATCAGCAGAAAAAAGGAAGTGGTGAGGTTTGCATATTCCTGTCAGAGCACCTGTTACCCGATAATATATATTTGCTCATGAAAACAGAAAGTTGGTGATCCATGTGAAATCTGACGTAATTTTCTTTCTGAAGGTTTTCTGATGGTATTATAAACCACTTGAGTCTGAAATGATGCCGTAAACAGCATGCCTGACATTGTGCTTTCAGGAGGACCTGACCAAAGAAACTTTGCTGAAGCAGTTTAAGATTGTGAAGAGCCACACTAACACCAGCCACGTCCAGCAGTTCGGGAACAAGGTTGTTTTTTTTTTTTTTTTTGTTTGTTTTTTAAGATATTTATATTTTATAACTGATAAATGTTTTCGGGGGACTTGCAGTTAGAGTTTAATGACAGAATAATGATGATAATGATTAGACCTGTGACCATTTTGGGTTCCTTACTTTCTTTACAGACATTGGCCCACATGAAGGTGATCGCATTTCAGGGTAACAAGAAAGCAACTAGCCCCCCCGCCCCTCCAATGACTCTGCAGCCAATCACAAATCCAGATCTGACACCAAGCCCCGATGTTCCACTGGCCATCCTCAAGAGGAAGCTGATGGCCTCCAATGATATCAGTGTTGCAAGAGGCCTGCTGATGGCGATGAGTGCTCACCTGAAGGTAAAGGAGGCCGCTGGCGTTTTGACTGTCAGCACAACGCTGCAGGTTTCAGATAGTCTGCAGAAAACCGCTCAAGTATACCATGCAAACGAAGTTTTTGTTCTAAGGTTTTAACTGCACATTACAGATTTCCAACTGGGTGTATGTGTGTGTGTCTCCAGGTCAGGGAGATGATGTCGGAGACCATGCACAAAGTGGTTGAGACGGTGACTGGCAGTAAGATCAAGGCTGGGCAGGTTTTCAACGAAAGAGCTGAACTCTCCCAGCATCACTGCTACAAGGCTGCAGTTGACCATTACAAACACAACTGCTTCAACTGGCACAAAACTGAGGTAGAGCGGGCTTCTTCTCTGATCAGGTCGATGACGTCCCGCAATTCAGAAATCAAAACAGTCCACTCACACTTTGCCAGCATTCATCTGTTAGTGATTTAAACTTGGTCACATGTGAAGTCTGGTTCTGCTTTAAAAGGGGAACCACCAGCTCAGTTTCACATGCTGTTCATCAGTAAAAGTAGTATCATTCATTTGTCCCGTTTCCCTGAGCTGATGCAAATCTAGAGAAGCTGGCCAGTTGCCAGTAAGAGCAACTTGACTTCTTTGATGAAGAATCTCTCAGAAATGTTCTACTGCGTCACACCTTAAATCCTTTAGCCTCAAGTAAAAGCACTTTTTAAAATCTTTATTGTGTTTGCTGTACGCACTTGTGCGCTGCACAAATTTGTATTTCATCAATTATTAACCAGATAAATAATCCCTGTTCATGAGAAGGTGAAAGAATTGCTGAAGTAACCCCTTCATCAGAGCAGACCTCACACTGTGGAGAAGCACAGTAACTTTATTATATTCTGTTCTCTTCACCTTTAACTCAGAGGACCTGAAACAAAAAGAAAATCTGAGAGCATTGTTTACCGACTGAATACTTTGATTCAGAGTTCTCAGTGAGGACTTGGAATTAGGTGATATTTCATTCATTTTCAGTGTTCCAAGGAGTTACTGCCTTGTATAAATATCTGGTGTATCTGAATATTGCTACATCATATAAAAGATGTATTTAAAAAGTTGATTTATCACCAAGAAATTATTTTCCTCCATGTTGAAGAGAAGTATTATTTATTCAGAAAATTATTTCCCCTTTTTCTTTCCAGTTCAACTTGAAAGTCACTTATGAAGCAAAGTGAACAGACAAATAAATATCACAGGAAGATGTTGTTGCTGCTCTGTTCATCAAAGTTTCCCTCATCAAAGAAATACCAGAAATAATTTACTGTAACATGATCAGACGAAGGTGTGTGTGTGTGTGTGTGTGTAACCAAAGATGCTGCGTGATAACAAAAACCTGAGCAGCTCTGAGGTTTAGTTAAGAACAGGAAGTTGTATTTAAACTCTGGGTTTTATTTTTATTCTGTAATAAGAAAATTAAGCCCAGAATTTTCAGGGACTGTTGTGTGACTGCGTTTATGAGGGGAGATGGTTCTCTTTTCTTGAGAACAGCTTGACATTTTAGCTGCGGAAAACGCATGAAAGGAAAATTAACCTGTACGTGGCTCCAGACTATTTCTGACACAGTGCTCTGTTGTTTCAGTATGAATATGCTCTGAGACACCTGTACGCACTGGTGAACCTGTGCGAGAGAGGATACCCCACAGACAGGTATGGTCCACTTCCTTTTTTTGTTTAGCCAGATTTTGAAAATGTTATTTGATATTCAGGATTTCACAACAATATTGATTTAACCCAAATTATTCTAATAAGCAAAAGGCACTGTCCCTCGTGTGTGTGTGTGCGTTATTAAATCCTGAAGTAACTCTGTTGTTTCTCTCTGCAGGATTCTGATGGCTATGGACTTGGTGTGTTCCAGCAACAGAAATGCACTCTAGAAAAACATGAAATCTAAGATCAGACAGTTTCTTCCACATGGGAAGGCCTGAGAAGATAATGCTTCTCTTTGCACTCTTTAGGAATCAAATTGACGTTTTAGCAACACACTATAACAATTACACTTGTGATGTGCTGTGTTTTTTTTTTTTTTTTAACTATGGATTTTAAACATTTTATGATGAATTGCTGTAGAAAGGTTGGGAATGATGCACTTTGTGAACTTCCCATGATTCGTTTTTTTATTTTATTTTATTTTTTTTATATAAAGAACAGACAATTATAGCATGGGATCTGTGTAAATTTGTTCTCCTCTCAGCTTTATCTGTGATATGAAAGACCTGATGTGAATGTTTGATTGCCAATGTAAAGGACATACCACTAAATATTGAATGTTTAGTGAACCTCAAGACTTTTTTTTCCCGAATGCAGGGATCTTGAAAATAAAATCTGAGAGACCAAAACTGTTTTGTTGCACAGATTTTTTTTTTTTATATACCAAAATAACATTTCTGAAGTAATTTGTCACAGTACCCTTTTCACATTCACAGCCGCAAATCTTCACAAGTTTTGTATGCTGTCTGATTTATTCATCAATTTTGAAGTGTTCAGTCTGCTGACAATCCTGTTTCGGCTTTATCAGGATTTCTGTGATTTTATTTTATTTTTTTATTTTTTTATTTTTTTTTTGTTATTACACTTCTACTAAGCATATTTAGCACCTAAGTATTGGGTTAATTATGAAAGAAAATTTGACCTGATGATGGCGCTAAAGGCATGAACAATTGTAATATCTTAGATGACTTGCTCACTTTTGCTTTGGTGCCATCATCAGGCTTGATTGCTAATTTTTGAAGAAGAGAAAGACAGACATGCAGCTTTATTTGTCGATATTAATATATATATTCTTTGATTTATATCATAACATTATATCAACTCATGACATTGTTTTGGATTACTAAACAATGCCAAACATCAGAAATGGTCTCTTTTGTCGAAAGCCTGACTGAAGATAAATCGCATTTCAGTTAGTTGCCGTCTAGATTTAAGTTTAAATAAATATCAAAGTTTCTTTGTTTAGTTTGTTATTTTAAAACGTTATTTTAGAATTTTTGAGCAGGCAGGAAACGGCTACCTAAATGGTGGCGGGGGCCGGTCCTGGCAGGGAGGCGGACGGCCTGGCCGAGGCCCCGCCCCCTCCGTTGTTAAAGCAGGAAGACATCCGGGGTGACTCCATCCTCGGTGACATGTAAACACGGCAGGAGCACAGCAAAGGCGTTAATAAAACAGAAACACCACCCACCTTCGGACACAGAACAGCTGCGTTTCACCGTGTTGTCCTTTTTTTGTTTTGTTTTTTTTGTTTTTTAAACATCGCGATAAAACACAAGGCTGGACGTTAGCTCGCTCGGTTAGCCTCTTTGCTAACTTTTTAACGTCCGTCCCGGTCGAGGTTGCGCAAAGAAGAAGGGCTCAGTTCGGTTTAAACCCCCTTCATCATGGGATCCAGGGCCTCCACGTTACTCAGAGAAGAGGAAATTGAAGAAATTAAGAAGGAGACCGGCTGTAAGTGGAGGAGGCTCCGGTTAAATCCCCTGTCAGACCGGCTGTGTGCTTTAACGTTGTCATTCATTACCGTTTAGCTGCCTGTCCAAGATTTCCACATCACGAAAAAGGGACTTGCAGTAATGGCTTTGGTTGTGTGTTTCCATTAGTTAGTGCTACATATCAGATTTAATCAGTCCTCCTCACACACTCAGCTGACAGTTTATTTGGTTACTCGGTGATTGGGCATCCAGGAATCTCCTTAAAAATACCTTAGTCTAAAAAAATTAACATTATCATTTAGTCCTTTTTTGTAACTATTTTAATTTAATTAAATTTTATTTTAATTATTCTCGTTGATAATTAATAATTGATTAACAGCAGACATCTAAGGCAACACAACTCAACACCAGCTCAACCAGTTGCCTCGAAATTACAATATAATTGAATAAATGGGGTCATTTAGTCTTAATGCGTTGGTGTTTGAGTTTCTCCTCCATCACTGTGGCTTATAGTTCACCAAGAACCTGTGGACATGTGTGTTACTTTTGGTAGTCCAGAATAAGGTGAAAAGTGTCCGGTCATTTCTGCCTCTCTGCTGTTTTTTTCACAGTTTCCCACAGTCAAATAACTCGTCTGTACAGCCGCTTCACCAGCCTGGATAAAGGTGAAAATGGCACCCTTAGGTAAGGAGGAATATGACCACAATTGTGGTTTACATTGGTTTAAAATGCATATTTGTAAAACATACTGTACTCAAGTAACAGAAGCACTCGATAACAGAATAAAAAGACAAGAATTAGCAAGAGAAATATAAAAATAATTTTAATGTATTTAATAATCTTTATTGTAAATACATTGTTCGAATTTGGATTTGGCCTCAAATTGGTCTTACAGTGAGTCTTAAAGAACTCAGTGTGATTAACTAGTTAAGATTTCTGGACAGAATAAGCAATAGCTGATGAAATAGGTAATCATTAAAACACAGCTCTTTGGTTTCGTCAAGAGAACCCGTTTCTGAAAACAGGTCAGTTTCTGGTAGACAGGAAATGAGTGCTCCATTTCATGGAACTCTTTTCCAAGATGTCATGTTTACACATAACAAGTTTGTGGCTTCATGTGTTCTTGGTCCAGTGTTTTAATCCACAGCAAACTGTCAGGAACAGCCTCATTCATGTCCAAGGTGACTTTCTTACCATCCAGTAGTTGCCACAACAATCACACTTAAAATGTATATCAGTAGGAACACTTCCTGCCCCACCGATGGGCCAAGAAACGTTTGCAATTTCAAGATTTAAATGAGATATATTTTCTAAGACAAATGATGAAGATTTAAATTAAGCCCTTTTGCCCTTCAATTAATTCATTTCTGTTGTATTGTCAGTCAGTGAAGTATGATTTTAAATAATGATGAGGAGATTTCCTGTGTTATACCTTTTTTTAAGAGTCGCTTTAAAGATGTCTTACTTTAATGTCCAGTCTTAAACTATATTGTTGTATTTTCACTCTGTCATTATATCTGCTGATGTCTGCAGTCGAGAGGATTTCCAGAGGATCCCAGAGTTGGCCATTAATCCCCTGGGAGACAGAATCATCAATGCTTTCTTTCCTGAAGGGTGAGTCTTCCCTGTTGTTGGTTTGCGGTCCTTTAGGGATCTTGTTTTGCGCAGGTTATGTTTGAGTCACAGCTACCACAAAGCTGTACCAAATCAGTATGCTTTTCACTTGCGGCTACTTGAATGCAGACTCAAGAAGCTCAGTCGCTTCTGCCAGTTCAAGTTGGGTTTTTGTGCACCGCAGGTTCTGAATGTATATTTGGCAGCTGTTTGGCTGTTTTATCAGTCTGGAAGCTGAAAACCAGATGTTTGCAGATGTATCATTAAGCTCCCAAAAAGTTAGATGTGTAGGCGTTTTAATTTTAGCCATGTTTTTAATGCTTTCAGATGTGTTCTTGTTGCTCTGGTTTTGGTTTGGTTGCTTCAGAGGAACTGGAGAATGGCAGTGGAAAGTGTTGGACTTGGTAAAGTGGTGTTAGATTACAACATGTTTGAATTTTCATTGTTTCCCTCACAGGTAATGTTGAAATAGAGCATAATGGTAACTTGAGCGGCACAAAAGAATCAGTGAGATGTTGTTTTGTGTGTGTATTCCACATCCAGAAAGATACAGTAAATTCTGTGTGGTTTTATTTTTTTCCTTCTTTCTTTGTCTGTGGTTGTTAGAGAGGACCAGGTAAACTTCAGGGGCTTCATGCGTACTTTGGCTCACTTCAGACCAATTGAGGACAACGAGAAGAACAAGAACGCCACAACCAGTGAGCCACTTAACAGCAGGACGAACAAACTGCTTTGTGAGTGTGGAGCTCGGTCACACAGGCGTGTCTGGGTGGAGCTGGTGAACAGATCACATCAGTATTCAGGGGATTTCAGTGGAAACTGTATCACTCATGACTTGCATTTTTCTATTTTTCCAGTTGCTTTTCGTCTGTATGACCTCGACAGAGATGACAAAATCTCTCGGGATGAGCTGCTGCAGGTGAGTTTGTCATGTAAATGAGATGCTGAGTCACAGCACAGTTTGCAGAAACGGCTGTTTCACACAATAAGTACATCAACAAGATGGTGACTAATTAGATTTTAAAGATGTCATTTCCTTTCTTCATGGAAGTTCATTAGTAATTCTGCAAGGAAAGGCTCTTTATTTTTTTGTATAACAAAGTAACAAATGCTATTTTGCAATATTTATTTGTAATTGCTCCACAGAGATAAGGATTTTGATGTCAATAATAAGACTTTGCCCTTTTGTTGATAATGATGTGATATTACTCCTTAACCACAGGTTAATTTTTCCCAGACGGTGTAATATCCTGTATTTTGTCTTCATCTGCTCTCCTTCCATGCTATTTGTTGTCCTTCTGTGAAGCCACCTCGGTTTCAGTGACATTGTGTGAGCTGTAATTGCTCTAAGCTCTGGGTTAAATGACTCAGACAGATCTCTTGTTTTGCGCAAAACATTTCTGGAAGCTTCATGTGATAAAGGAGCCTGTAGGACTCGAGATGTGCAGCTCGGCGTAATGTTTGTTTTCCTTTGTTTTGGAAAATATGTTTTCACTGTTATTTCTCATCAGGTAATTCCTGCTGTAATGTGCAGCAGCTGTTTGTTCACCATTTGACTGAAATAACTACTAATTATCCTGTGTAGTTATTTAAATACCCAGAGTTTAATATTGTTTTCAGAACAATTCAACATATTGTTGGGCAAACGTCATGAATGGTCTTTACCATGAACTGAGTCCACAGGTACTCATTAACTGTAAGTGGCCTTTTCTGCATTCTTCACAGGTCTTAAGGATGATGGTTGGTGTAAATATTTCAGATGAACAGCTTGGCAGCATTGCTGACAGGACCATCCAGGAGGCTGATACAAATGGAGATAACTCCATTTCCTTCAATGAATTCATCAAGGCAAGTTCTGTGGTCAGAAGGCATCTCTCACTGCCCACATACAGCTCTTATGTGTACTTTATCATTCTACTCTTTACCTCTAAACAGAAATTCTGCTGTATTTGTGATAAACTAAAGACTAGGCTGTTTTTCAATGAAGCTCTGCCCACCACAAGCAAACACTGTACCTTTTTAGCATTGGAGGCCTTAGTGGGACTCAAAGCAGAGACCAGGGATGATGAAATATAGTGAGTCTGAAACTCTGAGACCGCCCCAGGAAAGAATTGTATTCCCTGTGCACCAAGCACGTGTATCATAGTTAGCTACCCAGAATGAATTTCTGTGAGTTAATTCAAACTCCGGTTTCCAAAGGGCAGATTTCATGGTCTGAGTTTTTGGGTTAATATTCACCTCATACGTTTTTCTAGATGTCACATTGTCACGTTGTGCCTGTTAAACATTTCAGGGCCTCAGCTTCAAACCTTTATTTATGAATATCTAAATTACTTCTGTTCTATTTTGATTCTTTCTGCAGGTCTTGGAGAAGGTGGATGTGGAACAGAAAATGAGCATTCGGTTTCTGCACTAAGTTTCTTTTTTTTTTTTTTTTCCTTTTTCTTTTTCTTTTGAAACTTTGAGTGGAGCTTAAACATGTCAGTTGATGTTGGGACACAACCTCATCCAGCTTCTCTGCAGGCTACGGTGGCCCACACTATGAGTACACACTGTCAGACCAAGCATCACGTAGATAAGGTCATAGATCCTGAGTTTCTGCCTTTGCACTGCTCTGTAAACAAAGGGAAGACACAGTTGTGTGCCTTGAGTTGTTTTATACAATGTCACAATGTATATCCGAGTTCTGGTACATTATTTATTAGAAAACCTGTAGAGAATAACAGTTGGTACCACTGCTGTTCTACTTTTCACACAAATAGCACAGTATGATAAGGCAGATATGCAATAGTTCAAAACAAAACTTGTAAGATGTGTGTTTCCATTTCAAAACAGACAGTGTTTTTAATGCTAACATGACTCCATTTCTTTAACTTGTGGCAGAGCAAGTCAGATCACTCAGCTCTAGGTTTTTCTCTCCAAGCAAAGAGGACCTGCTCTACAAATTTTTGTGTTATACTCACTGAAGTGCCATGGCATCAGTTCTCCTATGTAAGTTATTATCTCAGCAGTCAACAAGAACCAGTGGCCATGTTTGTGTGTTTTTCACATGCTCCCGCCAATCGATTGTTACTTGTTGGACTAAACCAAAGCAATTCTGACCTTCTTTCAAATCTGGTAACCATCTGGGGCCTGGTTGAGCCAATGCTTAGTCATTGTGTTTATAATGTTTTATTTAATGAACTACTTATTCATTTACAACTAAAATTGTAGTAAGCTGCCGTGTCTTTGGGTGAGATTCAAGTCTTCCCTCACACCTGATCTGAAATGTAAAAATAATAGATTTTTAAGATGGAATAGCTTCAAACCTGATTTACCCCTGATTGGGACTTAATATGAGCGCTGAGTGACAGTGCCAGGCTTTGTGCTGGACCAGTTCGTCTGTAGACCGAGCCCCGATAAGGCCACTGTAATGTGCTATGCTTCTGTTTATGTACAGTGATAGCCCTCTCTGTGGTACAGTAAAGAAAAATGTTTAATGCACTGCTCTATATTTATCGTGCAATTTCTTTTGCCATTGATTAGCCCCATATACTTACAGTGACTCAAATGAATCGATGTATGTTTTCTGCACAAGCCGGTGTGCACAAAGTGGAGTGGAAATGTCTGGCCCTTTACTCTTTAATGTGAATTTCTAAAATCACAAGGCAAAAACCTTCCAACACTAAAGTGAGGAAAGTGCAGGAAATTAAGATCAACCATTTTATCAATCATGATGTGATTACCAATCTAATTCAAAATAGCATCTGATGTTGGTCTAGGTGTTATCAAAGTGATTCATGAATTTATTTGAATAAAATAAGTGCCATGCTTTCTTTGTGCCTTTCATTGGGAAGTTATTTCAGCCTGATAAGCCGGTTTAATGTTTTGTTACATCACTTTTTTTTTTTTTTTTTTGGTTTATTCCAGTTGATGAATTGTTAAATTGCAGTTGCCTTTTACTTAATACACCACATTTCAGATACACATTCAGGGTTTAATGCCAAATAATACAACAGCTTTGATTCATCCATTCAAAGATGTTCATACTTAAATTCAAAGAAATGAATTTGGGCTGTTTGAAATTTTCAAACAATTTCCATCGTTAACTTCATAAAAACTGAGGGGCCCTTTGACATAACTTATTTATTTATATTTTAACTTTATTTTTAATTAGATATTAATTATTCCGAGCGGTCTGTTTGAGCGATGGCCGCTGGGAGAGAGGACTAAGCGCTACTTCCGGGGCGGGTCGCTCACCTTGATTGACAGCTCTCTGGCCCAATCACAGAGCTCCGTGGGCTCGTAGTATGAGAGCGAAAATGGCGCTGAGCGGAGGGTGAGCGGAGCGGGGACCTTCTTCTGTCCTCCCCGGGCCGACGGAGGAGAGCAGAGGGACGGGCACACCGACGGCTGCTGGCTTGCTCTTTTCCACACCGGTGCCGGCCCGGCCCGGCCCGGCTCGGTCCGGCCCGGAGCCCCGGAGAAGCCTCGCTGGAGGAAGACGCCGCCGGCTTTTGTTTACGGCCGGAATGTCTCTGCACCATTTCCACCAACTCACACCAAGGTCAGTGCTGTGTCGGTTACTGGTCTGTATCTGTGAGCCAAGACAACTCTGCCTTAGCTGGAAGCCCGAGCTTTGAATGTGGATTTGTTATTTACACTGTCCATGTGTGTGTGTGTGTGTGTGTCCGGATCAGCAGGGAGATGAGTTCATGGACAGAAACACTGTTGTTTTTTTCATCTTTATGTTCCAAGACATTTCCATCATATGGTCAAATTTAAATGGGAGCTGTTGGGTCATAGACAGGTGACATGTGCCTTTTGGTTCCAGGATGAGTTTTCCAGTCATGGCACCTGCTGAAGGCCAGCCTGGAGGAACTCTTTTCTGCCGGTGGGGTGACTCCCAGCTGCATGCAGACCTGTGGAGGTAAAGAATGGAGAGTCAGACGGAAGATGACCTCTTTTGGGGTTTGGGGACGCAGGTGTCCTCCTTCCTGCTGCTGCTGCTGCTGCTGCTGGAGCGCTCTTTCCCCGGCCTGTTTCTGCAGTATGATCATCAATCAGGACATTTTGCAAGATTTCAGGTAGTCTGATTTCCATCACACGCAGTCTGACTATGTCTACATGTAGCCTGGCACTGGCTGATGTTTGTCAGGAAGCCACAATGTTTTTGGCATTTTCAGTCAGATTTAGGTTCGGTTTATTTTTGTCAAAGCTTGATAATGAACAAACAAGCTGCTCCTGTTTGGGAAGCAAGCAAAGACAGACGATACTGTAGCAAAGATCGAGGCTTGTGATTAAATTAGACTCATTAGGGTGTGTGGTTTGTTATTTTTTTTATTTTTTTTTTTTTTGGACTACCTCATTGTCATAACGAGTCCAACAGCAGTGAAAGGAAGGGAAGGCTGAATGATTGTCAAGCGCCACAGCAGTTTTTCTGACTTGTTCTGGATGAATTTGGATTAATGAGCAAGGTTGTCACCGAGTGGATAGGAGAAGACCAAGCAGCCCATAAGCACAGGATGACCGTGTCAATTACTTTCAGTTCAGCCACTTAGAGAAGAACAGTGTTCCTCAGTGTTCTCCATCTTTTCTAAAGGAAGGCCACAGGATTGTATTTTTACTCCATGCTCTCAGTTTTAGCATTTCAAATGTCATACTCTCTTTTGTCAGGCCTGTAGGTTAGTTGCAAATTCCAAATTCAGGTGGAACCCTCACCTTGAGACTTTATCAGAGACAGCCCAAGAATTTGGCATCTTAAAATGTTTAACGTTGGTCCTCTATTATGAAAGTGTAGTCCAGTTTCCCTCCCCTAGTGTAGACCTCGTTGTGTTATTGGTCTTTTAAAATAGTTTCAGTTTGTTTTCCTCCTGATGATGCTCTCGTTTTGTTGTTTTCCCCTTAACGCTGTCATTCATCTGTTCATGTTTTGTAACAATATAGATTAACCAAGACATTTTTTTAAATAATGCCAGTCGAAACAGAAGTGATCATTTGATTCCTTTTGGTCCAGGAGACTGAATAATCCTGAAGTTCTGTGAAAACGCGTAATAAGTTGAGCACCACCAATACTGAAACAGCAGCTTCAATTTCATGGTTTATTTGTCCTTTTAAGGGAAACCCTGGTCTCATTCTTCCACTTTTCTTTGTCCATTTTGATATGATTTCGACTAGAAAATATCACATTTACCGGGATTTGTGCAATATTTGATCTTAACTGTCATGTTGTTGACCAAACTGTATATTGTATAAACAAGTGACAAGTTGTTTGAAAGCAACAAAATCACCAATGTCTTCCATTAAGATATGTATAGACTCGTGCATTAGCTTATTTAGCGGGACTGTGGTGCCAATATTATAGTAGCCATGCATGACCAGTAGTGATGCTTGCTTCATGAAGAATAATGATTCTGATTTTTAGACTAAGCTGGAGCTCAAAACCGTGGAAACCATTTCAGTAAATTTAAAGGGTGGTAGATTAATGTGACGTACTAAATCTTGGAATACACCACATCTAGATACAGCTGTGCCCTAAAATCTTAGACTAATGCAAGATCTCCTCCTTTATTGCATTATCTAGGTTGTGTAATTAAAATACAACAGATGTATGACACAATCAGGATATGCAGTTGTAAAGTTGCTTTCTACAGGTGTATATTCTCAGTATAAGTTAGTGCTTTCTAACACACGTACTGTGTATTCTTAGGATCCTAAAAAAAAAAGGAAAAGACAAGATATTGAAAAATCTACTCATGCACTCTCAAGCATCCAAAGAATTAGGTAGATATTAAGAGACAGCCAAAAAGCTCCCAAGTGACAAGTCTCAGACATGACAATGATAGAAACTTTTAGGGGAATATATGAAGAGTAGAACTTAAATCCTAGTCTTGGATCTAATTGGTAGCGATCCAACGTGGTGTTTTAGTCCTAGAATTAAAATCTCACCATGACATTATATTGTACATAATACCTCATAGTTTTGAGATTCAGAGCGTTATATTTCAATCCATAAAATTGTATTTGATTAGTTTTAGAAGCAATAACCTACAATAATGCATGAGTTTAGTGCCAGGGTGTAAGTGTTAAAAGCCCCCCCCTCTCTCTTTTATGCTTATGGTAGCTGTCTAATCTTTGGTCACCTTTGGGGAGTCGTATATTATGGTTTTAGAATACAGTCTCACTTGTGAAGGTTTTGGGATACTTCTTGCAGAACAGGGTGTGTGCAAGGACTGCTGTAGCATATTACTAATCATTGACAAACTAACTACTTCTATTTTTTAAGAGACTATTTTCCCTGCTTTGTATTCTTTCAACACCAAAACAGTAATCTAAACCAATCAGTACATGAGAGATGCTTTTAAATTTTAAATCTTGTAGCATTTTACATTCACAAACCCCGCCCCTTCCCTTAGAAATATAGCCTTTGTGACTCTGTGGCTGCAAAGTACTTACTGAGCGAACTTGACACTTGGTTGAAAAGCACTTTCTCTCGATGTACTGACTTGCACCATCATCATCGCCATCCTGTCTTGAATAATGTGTTCTAAAAACCCTGTAATGCTCTTTGTGGGGATTTATAATCACAATTTATAAGCAAGTAGGCGTTTAGCACCATGAATATATGGGTTTAAAAAATATGCATGACTTAGCAGAATAACGAATGATTTGTATTGCATGCAATAATCCAACTTTGTAATGTGAATGAGTGTAATTAGGATATTGAAATGTTCATATCAGATGTTGTGTGACAAGGTGACAGCTTGGGGACAGTCGTTTGACAACACAACAAGCATGTTGAAGTAGCTTTGATCATCAGTTGTGGTTTTTACAAACTAAACAGCACCAAAAAAGCAGTTTTAAGTGTTGTTGTGACCATGGCAGCAGAGCCACAGAGCAGCTGAACAACACTGATCAACCTTTGTTTCCATGAAAAAAAGAAAACACAAACGCCTGGGTAAGAAGATTAATGACATTACTTTGTTGATCAACTTTTCCACTGAGGAAGTGGACTGTGTAAAAACTATGCACTCCAGACGGAGAAAGTGGGCATGCTTATTATGTGTGAGCCTCTTGTCTGGTTTTGTAAGAAAAAAAATGAATCTGTATCAGAAATTCAGCAATAAAATGCAGCATGGTGCCAACTGGATGACTGGGTGTGGATGTTTACTTATGCTGAGTGGAGTTATAGCACAAGTATCACTGTGCATGTGGTCATTTTTACAAAGAGTCAACACTGTAAGTTAATTAATATAACAGGAAAGTTACACTTGTTAGATGCCAGAAAACAAAATGTTGTTGAGTAAAAATGGATGAAATACTGAACATTAGCTGGAAACAAAATAGTTTTCTCAGATTGTGGCATAAACTGTCTATTACCTTTTTACTTTGCTTTAGTTACGAGCCAGACTCTTAGATCAGCAAAAAGAGATTAGCGTACCAGCTGCAGGGACAAACACAAACACCAAAATACCTTTAATGAAAACATGAAAACACAAAACTACAACATAATTTAGTCTCCGGACTGGTTTTGGCGATAACGTGGTACAGTCTTAGCACTCCAATCAGCCAGCTTGCTCTTAATGCGTGACATCTGATCCAACTGTGCTTCAAACTGCTGCCTCACCTGCCGTTGAATGGAGAGAGAAAATGAGTGTTTTCAGTAAAAGGAAGCGGGAGGGGACTGTTAGGGTTCTAGTTTGCATTCATCATTGTTGTTTGGCAGTTTTAACACAATTGTCCTTTGTCCAAACATCAAGGCAACTGGATTTGCTGGAACGTTGGGCCTAACAGGTTTTGGCCCCAAGGTTTCAGGACGTGGCATTCTTTCAAACATGATTATGTGTTTATTAGAAAAAAATATTTCCAGATTGTGCCAAGTACATCAAAATAGAATAAGTGAAATTGAGCAGAGAATGAGGCGTTCTAGGTATTTAACATTATCATTGGATTAAAATTAGACTTTGTTCTCTCACCTCATTAATGTATTCTCTGATGGGCTTCATAGCAAACGAGAATTCAGATGCTTTCACCATTGACCTGCTGTTGAGAACGTAACTGCACAGAGAAATGCGAAAACCTGTTAATATATCCTACAATGGTTTTATACAATTATGATGAATGGATGTAAATCTCCTTCTAAACTGTTTCATCTCAAATCCAATAATAGGAAAAAAAACTATTCACATAACAGATAAACACTCACAAGGCACTTGTTTATTTCAGCCTCTCCAGACAGCAGTAGACCTGTACACACAAAGTCAATATGCTTGTGTGCTCTGCAGAAACAGCAGGGCTTACCAACTGATGTTTGGTTTGTAGAGAAGAAACAGGGAGCGAATTGTGGCCAAACGTGACGGAGCTGCGTCAATAACTCTTCCCACAATACGACAGCAGCCAACACATTTTAGAGTACTGTAGATGCTGAAAGCAAATGTGAGCAGTTAGAGCAAATAGGACACTGACAGAAACCTGTCAGTCAGGAGCATAGATCAAATGGTCAAATGTACCAATCCTACATTTACTCACCAATTAGCCATTTCACCTTTATGACCAGACTCCTTTTCATCACTGATGAGCACATCACTGGTTACTTCTGAGGAAAGACAAACAGAACATATTGCAGCTAATAAACGCAGGACTAATTTGTACTTTTACTTATTTTGTCAGTTAAGCAGCATGCTTTCTTAAATATAAATATAAAGAAGCAGATTTGTAATTATCTTGTGATTAGTCATCATCGTTAAAATGCACCAATCATTATCACAATTTATAGTTAATGAGAGAACAGTAGCTGTGCAAAACACAATCTAAGTAATGTGCTAAATTATCTCATTTATTATTATGATCGTTTTTTGCATCCCTGTCTAATGCAACATAACTCAGTTTTCATGGAGACGACCCGAAATGACGGTGTTATCTCCATCACAACCAATTAAAACTAAATATCATCTTTAAGGTAAGTGGGGCCATCCATTATTTAAATAGTCTAATATTATCTACAGTATATTTTATTCAGAATGATTAACCATTTGAATGCGTTTCATGCAGGGTTCCGTTTGGCGCATCGCGGCCACCGTAAGCCATCAACCCCAACAGAGAGGGGAGGCGAAGCTTTGAATGTGATCTGATCTGTTTGTGTGTAAAACTCGTAAATAACACCTGGTTAATTGTTTTCGAGTCGAGGAGGAAGTGGGCTCACTCAAACAGATGATGGAGTCCAGACTTCTCATCTCCCCGCACACGCTCAGGGAGTCCCCCAGGACGGTGCAGCACTGGGCGCAGTGGAGAGTGGCCAGCTGCCCCCCTGTGGCCGCTATCTCCGGCTTTAACCCGTCCACACGTTGGATGAGGACGCTGTCATCGTACTCCATGTTGCTGAAATGTTGCCGAGGGTCCGGCTCGATGACTGTCCCGCCTCGGAGCTTGAATTCTGAGATCAGTAAACCGGAAGTCCCGTCCTCCACTTCCTGTTTGCGCGCCCTTATACTGCCTCCTTCTGGGGCATTCAGAGACACGCAGCTAAAACAAAATTCTTTTAATGCCCTTTATTTTTATTCTTGACATAGCTATACTGTTAAATATAAAGCAATATAATTATTTTATTCTAATAGTATTTTAAAACGTTAGGGGATCGTTAGTATAGCCAGACTCGCTCTGATTGGCTGTGACGCATTTCCGGTCACAGCCCCCCAGCCAATCAGCTTGCCGCAGCTGCTGTGTTTTGAATCGGAGGTTTAACCGTCCGGCGGCTCCGACACAGACCAACAGTTTGGCTTTTTCTGTGCACAAAACGGAATTAAACAACACACCGAAGATGGATCTGGACTCCATGAAATACGCTGAGCTGCGAAGCCTCGCCAAGGAGCTCGGACTTAAGGCGAACATGAAGGTACCGGAGCAGCGGGTTTTAGATTTGTCTCTGTTTGTGGTTGTGAATAGTAGCTAGCTTGGGTGTGTGTTGTTAGCTAACGCTGACACGTGTGTGTTAAGAAGACAAATATAGTCGATTGATTTGACCGTGTTTGTTTGAAAACAGGCCGATAAGCTCCTGAAGTTGATCAAGCAGCATTACGAACAAGAGGAGAACAAAGAGGAGGAGCAGGTAACTCAGTAATGGCAACGAGAAGGTTTCGTCGCAAGAGCAGCCTTCTTCAAAATTAAAATCTTCACATTGTTGCTTCTCCAGGGACAAGATGCGGATGAAGCTGGTGCCCAAGAGGATGAAAATGCAGGACGAGGCGGTGCCGAGGAAAGTACAGATGAGACGTCCAAGGAATACGTTTCCAGCACTGCTGTGTTTGTGAACACACGCAGAGGCAAAGGAAACGGTACCAAGAGAAAGATCCCAGATGCTGCAGCAGCTGCAGAGGTACTGCACATCACAACATACCCGACGTGAATGTAACAGTGAGAACTACAGCTAATGTATTGCAGCATCAATTCCTTGTATTCAGTAAGATTAAAGACTTGCTCCTTTTAAGGGTGTCACCGAAGAGATGGCATCTACTGTGCCTGGTGGGGCTCGAGGTGCAAAGAAGAGAAAAGTGTCTTCTGTCAAAGATGCTTCTGAATCTGAAACTGCACTTCCTACGAAGCCTGAGCCCAGCAGTGTGCAGCAGCAGGATGAGGCACCAGTGAGCAGTGATACAGGTTTGTGTCCCTTTGTTTCAACCGCTACCCCCTCTGGAGGTAAATGAAATGTCTTTCACTGTCTTTCTTCAGAGATGTGTTGACCTTTGAAATGAATGGATCGTGATCGAATTATCTTCCTTTATTTTCCATATGTGTCTAGAAAAGGCATCAAAAGTGGTAAAACCTGGCAAAATCCCTCGTCACCAAGGCCTCCAGGAGAAGAAAAGGCAGATGTTGAAGCCTGTGACTCCAAGTGAGTAGTTTTAATTAGGTTACTGTTTCTCCCTTCTATTCAGTCCTCTCTTGCAAGGCCACAGTATTCAAATATTTTTTGTGCACTTTTATTCTCTCTAGACTTTAAAAAACTCCACGAGGCACATTTTAACAAGATGGAGTCTATTGACACGTATGTCCAACGGAAGACAAAGCAGATTGAGACCTACAGAAATGCAGTTAAAGAGCTCAAGGTATAAAGCAGCTTCTCACGATTATCGACTTGTTGAAAGTAATAACTGTGAATGTACTTGTTTTTTGTGTAATTCTTATATTTCCTCCCTTTTCTTTTTTCGAAGCTTTCAGACAAAACTAAACTGCAGCAAGCAGATCCCAAAACCAAAGTGGTGAGTATCATTATTAAACTGTGTCTTTTGTTATTTTGGTGGAGAGACTTCCAGCAGTGGCGATTACATTGTGTTTGTAACATGTTATTGTATGGTACAGCTGCAGTATGTTGACTGGAGTGCAGTGAAGCTGATCACTATGCATCTGTTCTACAGAAGGCAAATCAGAATCGTGCCACCATGTTCAGTCCTGTTCCGCTAAATACGAAGACAGCTGATGGCAAACGCAGACACACTTTACTCTCTGCAAGTAAACCTCCCCAGACTAAGCCTGCTGCCAAGGAAGAGGCAACCTTCAGACCGACCGTCCTTTCCACTCGCAGGATCAATGTTCGGTGAGTTCCCCTGCTTTTCTCTCAGTTTGTAAGGTGGCACTGTCAGACTGAGCTTCCGTCTTCAGTCACTCTTGTTCACTGAGGAATTGTTGTTTCTTTCATGTTTCGTTGTTATTGCGACACTATAGCAACCAGTGTGTTTGTGTGCAGGTTCTCAGAAGCCACTCTTGGCAATGAGCACAAGAGGTCGTTGGTGAAGACACCAGCACGCATGTCACCCTGTGTGACCTCGAGCACCCCAAAGCCCAACAAAATGAAGACTTCAACTTTCTCTGCCACCAAAATCCCAGGTTGGTACACCATACTGCCTTGAAGTCATGTCATCTTTTACATGCAGTTATACTGCACACATTATGGTTAAGTCATTTCTAACATTTTCCTGTTATCCCAAAGGACCATTCGTTTTCGCTGGCAACACAAGCATGTCTGCAACGCCAGGAACACAAAAGAAGCCGAGTTTTGATCTGAAAGCGAGTCTCTCTCGTCCCCTCACCTACAAGCCCCATAAAGGTACAGATGCTTTTTAGTTTCCATTTTAACTGAAACATAGCTTAGCATCAAACAAATCCAAAATGGTTTTTCTGTCATTCTTTAGGTAAACTGAAGCCCTTTGGAGACACCAAAGAAACAACAACAGGAGCAGAGAACAAGTCTCTGATCTCAAACTCACATCAGAAAAATTATAAACAACACAAAGTCCAAACAAGGTATCTCTATCTAAAGTTCAGATTTATTTCATAACATTACTGTTACATCAGTCACTTACGTTTGTTTCTGTATTTTCTCAGGGAGGACAGGAGAGCAAAACACATGGAGGGCCGGAAGCAGAAGAAAGAGAATATGCTTGGGGCACGAAGAGGCCTCGTCATGATGTAATGTTGCATTTGTTGTAGATGTTTGTACAGCCTGTTGTTCTTTTGTAAATATTTTGTCTGCAGCTGACACTAATTTCTGCTGCTTTTTTAGTCAGTTAGGAAAGTAGACAAAGATCTGTCATTTTTACAGCAACCTCCTCTGCAGTGTTTAGATTTGATGCACTTTTTAAGTTCTGACTAGTGTAATTTGACGTGTATGTTGTTCATAACGATTTGATTAGTTTTTAATAACTTGTTTGGGAAAGAAACTGATGTAAAAGATTTTCCTGGCTCCATTCTCCAATTAAATTTGCTTTCACAGTCTTCCAAAGTGTTTTAATATTTGAGTTTGACACCAAATCACTTGGAAAGTAATTTGTTAATGAAACATGTTACAACTACAAGATGTCTTAATAATGTACTACAGTGCAGTTCTACACTGTGTTGTTGTCAAGGCTGGATCAGATGTAATTGGTTGTCCACTGCAAGATGATTTTTAAATCAGAGGAGCTCTTACTCACTGATAGCAGTTACATTCACACTTAAGGGTTTCTCTTGTAAGTCTCATAGGCAAACTCCTCAGTGTGTGCATAGTCTTTGCAGACACCAATGAAATCGATCTCCAGCTGGAATGGACCGTCAGCTTTATCTCCCAAAGTAAATCCGATGGTGTTAATCTGAACACAAAGAGGTGTAACTTTAAAATAGTGAAACCAAATGTTTTAGGATGCTACATCTACAGCCTGATCTGTTTATGTATTTGATGTGGTGTGATGTCTGTGTAGCTCTACCTTGTCCAGCCAGAGAGGATGCTGATCATCTTGTATCCGCCCACGGTGTGTGAGGAAGAACTTGGAGAAGGGTATCTGTAAATAAGAAACAAATATTAGACTGTGATTTGTTCCAAAGGGTGAACTCTCCAAGTTGCATTTGTTTCTCTTAAGAGAGTCTTGGCTCAGAACTTGACGTCTACCTTGATGTCTTGCCAGTAAGGTCCTCCTCTGGTAAACAGGAAGTAATTGTAAATGTCATCTTTCTGGTGAGAGAAGAACGTCTCTGCTGCGATGTTGATCATCCATGGACGGCCATCCCCACGAACACGCAAATGGAGAGTGTTGAAACTGGACCAATCATAGTGTATCTTTCTATCAAATGAAGCCTAGAGGAGGCAAAAAAGTTTAGTGCAGCTATAAATATCATTCAACCACCACCTGCAAGAATTTAATTCAAGTTCACAAGGTATTCCAAAGCTCAATTATATCTCTTCATTGGCAAAGAATAAACTACTGATGGGGAATCATAGTTATTGAGCTAAAAATGGAAATATGAGTCATGAAATCAACCTGTAACTACATTTACCAGATTTCTAATTCCTTAAAATGTTCAGAGAAAATAATAAGGGTAAGCTCAGGGTAGCATTAATGTTACCCAGGGCCAGATTTTGAAAAAAAAAAGATGTTCTCACCAGTGGTTGTTTTGAACGCATGGTGCAGTAGCCACTGTAACGCGTTTCTCCATCCCTTGGAGGAGTTGAGTTCAGAGTCCCATACAGAAAACAGGTCCTATTGTTTTTGCCAAGCTTCAAGTAAACTTCACTTTGGCCTCCAATCTCTCGATCCGAGGACACTGTCCACTGCTCCAGGCTCTCTGGACCTCTGAACTCCCACAACACTCTGTTCTGCTCCAGCATGTGCTCAATAAGGGGTTTGCCCTCTGGGCCGACCCAACGGTCAGTAAATTCAGTTTTCAGCAGTGTGAAATGCTTCTTCATTCCTTCCAAACCCTTCCTGAAGTCAAGCTTGATCTTCTGCCATGGGAACTTGTCCTCTTTGGGCTGGCCTGGCCGTCTGTATTCGCCCTGGATGACAGCTCGGCTGGACGCAGTGAGAGGGCCGATGGAAGGGAGGAGCAGCTGCTGGTGGGGGATGGAGCTCAGCAGCCGTAATGAGGAGAGTCGTGTGATCTTCTGCAGAGACATATCTGTGCTGATCTGGACGATTCACAGCTGGAATACATCAGATAGGAAAGTGGTGTCATCATGCTTGAGTTGCAGGATCGCAATCAATAATCAGATTAAAGTTTATTTGGGGGGAAAAAAAAAAAAAAAATCAAGATGAAGGATTCACTTCTTAACCCTTATGGGACGTTCATACTTTTGTTACACTGGACATGTTCGTGGGTCTGGTGGACCCACTGCATTGGCTTTTTAAATCAATACAGCCATAACAATTTATATAAGGATACTTTCCAGATGTTCAATTAATCCCAATTACAAGCAATGAAGACAGCATTATATGGATAATGTTTATTATTTACCAATCCATCAATCTATTTGCTTAAAAAACTGATGCAACTATAAATCTGTTGCAGTTGTGCTACTTGACTAATTCAACTCTAATCAAGAAGACTGGCTGTTCTCACTTTTGATTTACTGTTGAGTAAGTTATTCAATTAAGGGATGCAGTTCAATTCACCTGTTATTGAGTAGCCACATGTTAAACAATCTTAAATACATAATCTGTTCCCAAATGCTCCACTCACTCTGTCCATGCGATATCCGGTGTGCAGGATTTCAGCCTGTCCTTGTTCAAGGTTGATTACGCCATGAAGATATCTATTTACAGCGCTGGAATAAACTACTAAATTCATTAAATAACCTACAAACTGCTCGTACGCTATCTTAAAAGTCCAAGGTTGTCACAGGAAACGCAGCAGAAACATCTGGGCTGCGTTCAGAAAACACGATCACATCACGGACGCGTTAAAGCACAGCTGCCTCACAGTCGAACCTTTAAACAGCGTGGCTCTTGAATGCAGCTTTGGTGCACCAAAGACTGTGGTCCTGACTGGAGCGATCACTTTAGATATATAGTTCCTAGCTCGGCTATCTTTCTCCGTAATTTTCGTATTTTCTCAGTTTAATTTATTCGATTAAATAAAATAAGAGGCACAGACTCGAATAAAATTTTTAAATCACCGTCAGAGATTTAAAACCTAGAGCTAACCACAGTGTCAACAAGGGCGCGCATGCTCAGTCGTGCCTTTGTGTGGGACTGCAGAGCCAGCTAGCTATGTAGCAGGAGCGGCTAACCTCAAACATTTAGACGACACAGAGGTAGCTAGCGGGTTAGCCGTGCTGCTAATCATGGTGAATGTAAAGAAGCGGAAAGGTCGCGTCGTGATTGACTCTGACTCAGAAGACAGCGCTAGCGACGACAACTTAGATCAGGTAGGAGCGCGTTTTCTCCTTTCCATCCGAGTGATCGCGTCTTTGCTCTGCCAGCACTTTGTAGGTGAAGCTAACTGGCTAACTGGCTGCGCTGTGTTTGGCCTCGCAGAGAGCGGGGGCCTGTTTTTTTATTCACAACACCCCCCCAACACACACACTTTCTTCACAAACACATCATTTCAGTGGATAGACTAATTACAGGGGGCTTTTTTTGTGAGGCAGTCAACAGCGATGAAAGTGTCTTGAGGAAAGCGCAGCGTCGTAGCATCAGGCGGCTAAGTTATGCTAACGTTAAGGTTACATTCCGAGAGATGCACTCAGTCGTGCAGTTTTTATGTTGTCAGGAAAAAAGCCCCACCACTCCGGCAGTGTGCAGTTTGAGGCTGCTGCTGTTGACGTTGTTGTGTGGGTTTTTTTTGTGTGTGTTTGTTTGTTTGTTAGTTAGCTCTCACACCAAACGGGGGGAATCTTCGTGCTTGCACAAACCGAAGCCGCGAAGGAGCCGCACTTGATTTAGCTCGGAGAACCGTATCTGTCTCCCCAATGACGTCAGTTAGCCGGGCTGCTATTTCGGTGTTGTTGTCAAACAAGCGCAGGCAAGTTGACCGAGGAGCTGCACAGTCCGGCATTTCAGCTGTCTCCCATAAACTCACATGTCCAATGTGAATAACAGGAGAAAACTCTTGTTGTCAAATCCCAAACCCCCCGTTTATTCATTCTCAGAGACAGCACCGCCACATGTTGGTGTCTTTGGAGCTTGTTTGGAGTTCCCTTCATGATAAAGCCAGCAGTGCATGTCAGATGTTTGCAGCATTAAATGTCCATGTGATGGTGATCCAACCTGTTCTCACTGCTGCAGCTCTGCCTTCCAGACAGTGATAACCTCAGGAACAGAACTGCTTTGGCTCTAAAACTGAGGGAAATAGATTCCTCTCACTGTCTGTAGTAACACAACACAACACATTGCAGTATCTTGTGTACGGTGTGGCTCACAATTTTGATTAACTGTGTTCATCAGAATTCAGCAGAAGTCCATTTGAGACAAGTGTTTAGTTGACCAGCTGTGATACAGCTTTACCTCTGTGCTCACATGGGACTGAGTGCTACTGAACAAAAACACATATTTGCTCTTGTTTGTGCGACATGTTTCGTTTGGAACCAGGCCATAAATGCATTGTTCGGGCTGTTTTCTTACAGTATCGTCCATGTGTAGGAGGTCTGATCCAGAAGATGCACATTGTGAAGTTGGCTCTTAAACATGACCTGGGACACATTCACCTTTGAATGTGCTTTGTAGCATGGGATATAAAAATGTCCATTTGCATTTACAGGGCATTACAGGGACCTTTGTACACCTTTGTCACTCACAGGATTTTGTTCCCCAACCATATCACTTTGCTTTCATTTTCAGGAGCTGTTGTCATTGGCAAAGAGAAAGAGGGTTGATTCAGGTGAGCAGGAAGAGCCGGTTAGCAAACCTGCTGCTTCCACGGACTCAGAGACATCTGACAGCGACGATGAGGTATGGCGTGGCTGGTTTATACACATTAAATGCATTTGTCGCCTGGCACAAGAGAACAGATCGTCCATTTGTAGTTATGAGGGAACTAAAAGTGGGTTTTCTTCTCGTTCCTTTGTTTAGTGGACTGTGGGTGGCACCAAAGGAAAAAAGAAGGTTAAACAAGGGAAAGGGTCTGAGAAGAAGAATGCCACAAAGAAGAAGGTCAATAAAGCAACAGCATCTGGCAGCTCTGATGGAGACAGCTCAGCTGAGAGCTCTGCACCTGAAGAAGGTATGTGTCTGCACTTTACACACAGGGAAAGTCATTTTTGGAATTTCTTAGTTTAATCTGAGCGAACTCGTCTAACTCTTTTATCTGATAGAAGTCACAGCTGCTTCAGTAGCATGTTTGATAAATGGTTCAGCAACTCTTCGTGGTGGAAATTGTGCAGGTGTGAACCGGCAGCTCAGTTTCACACAATAAATACTGACACACATTCCTATGTTAACGGAGCCTTAAAGGAAGTGAAAAAGCAGAATAGCCGTATTCTGTACTGTAGATTAAACACGTCACATGGTGCCTTGTCCTCAAGGTATTTTAGGTGCCCGGGATTAGGTGACACACTCTTTCATCCCCTTCATCCCAGCTGGCACTCAGTGTTTGTTTGTTTTGTGTTGTAAACCGGTGTTTGTTTTTGTACTGTACTGTGCTGGGCCCACGTGGTTATTGGAAAAAACAGGAAAAGCTAGAAATATTTTTGAATTCGTGTCATCACAGCCTTTTTTTAAAGGCTGTTATTCATTTTGATAAAATGAAGTTAAGTGTTAAATGTAAGGACAAATTGCATATTAAAATTTTATCTCATCTTATTTTTAAGATTGAGCTGTTTACACATTAATAAACAGCCAATCCCTTGCATTATTAGAGTGCGGTTCAAGCAAGCTGCATGCTCATTGGGGATTTACTTAATTGCTCAACTCAGTTGTTCTTTAAAAATGTTCCTTGCTGGATGCGTAGCTCTGCTCAGACATCATCAGCTATAAAGTAGTTTTCACACTGTCTATGATTTCGAGTTTACAAACAGTTCTGCGTGTCATATGAACAATATGCTGAGTCTCTAATATTCCCTGGCCATTGTCAAAAGCTGTACACACAATCTTTCAGAGAACACATGAACATTGGTGTAGAGAGGTGACAGTAAGATTGTGTGGTTCAGTTTAACAAAGCCAATACTTATCAATCAATGATTAGTTCTGGGAGCAACTTCCAGCAAGGCTGAGGACGTCCTGTGTATATTCGGCTTTGTTTGGTGTTACTTTACGCCACATACGGACCAAAGCAGCTGAATTTCTCTCTGTCAGGTGAGGTTTCTGATTCAGAGAGCAACAGCTCGTCCTCCAGCTCAGACTCGGACTCCTCTGAGGACGAGGTGTTCAGGGACGGATATGACGACGACTTGATGGGAGACGCGGAGGATAGAGCTCGGCTGGAGCAGATGACGGAGAAGGAGCGAGAACAGGAGCTGTTCAACAGAATTGAGAAAAGAGAGGTGCTAAAGAGACGGTGAGTGGTGGAGTGGTCGGAGGGAAATTATAAGAACTCTGCATAGCACACAATGCAGCAGTAGTTCTTTTACATTTTTGGTTTTCTTTTAACCAAATACCAAGGAGATGTAAACAGAGTGGACGGACAAATATATGGAGCCAGAACAATCAATGGAATGTAATCATGAATCCAAAAGAAAACTGGACATTTAATTAATTCGAAAACAATCCTCAGCCTTTCCCCTCCTTCTATTTCTCAACAGCTTCGCCACGAAATGCAAAAACCCAATTAACATGCTGGCCAGAGCCAGGCATTTTGGCACCGTGGCAAATGAGCTCTCTTTTTACTCATTGAAGATAACATTTGTTTTGACAGATTTGAAATTAAGAAGAAGCTGAAGACAGCAAAAAAGAAAGAGAAAGAGGAGAAGAAAAAGAAGCAGGAGGAAGAACAAGAGAAAAGGAAACAATCTCAGGTTCAAGACACGCAAGTGGTGAGACCATGTTCCCTGTTATTCATCTCTGCACAAAATGAAATGTCTGGTTATCTTCAGCCCTTTTAAAGATGACATGATGACTGTCAATAACTTCAGTAACATCGTTAGTTCCAGAGTAATGTTGGGTAAGGTTTGTTTGTAATGTGCACCTGTCTGTCAGGTTATGTCACACAACAAAGAGAGAAGATCCAAACGGGACGAGAAACTTGACAAAAAGTCCCAGGCCATGGAAGAACTAAAAGCTGAACGTGAGAAGAAGAAAAACAAAACAGGTGAGTGTTTCAACGCCTTTGTGACGGCATTGTTGGGTGAATTCACTCAGTTCTGAATGGGGATGTTTCATGTGTTTGCTGAACAGCTGAGCTGCTGGCCAAACGTCAGCCGCTCAAGACAAGTGAGGTTTATTCTGACGACGAGGAGGAGGAGGAGGAAGATGATGACAAGTCGTCAGTCAAAAGCGATCGGAGTTCCCGCTCATCCTCTTATGATGATGACGAGTAAGTTGCTATTCTTTTCAGAGTAATTAAGCAAAATAAGATGAATCATGAGACCAGTAACTCTTAACATTTTGTTTCTGCTCTCAGAAAAGAGGAGACTCCACCAAAGTCGCAGCCTGTTTCCCTCCCAGATGAGCTCAACAGGATTCGTCTGTCCAGAAACAAACTGGAGCGCTGGTGTCACATGCCCTTCTTTGCGAAGACAGTGACCGGCTGCTTCGTGAGGATAGGGATCGGGAACAGCAGCAGTAAACCGGTTTACAGGGTGAGTCCGGCCTCTGGTCTCATGTCCTGGCTTTATAAAGAGTGGTGACTCTTTCATGGTAGTTTTCATTAAATAAAGGCTGATGATTGAAGATTAGTTTTGATTTTAATCCTTAATTGTTATGGAAAGGTTGCTGAAATCATGGACGTGGTGGAGACGGCAAAGGTTTATCAACTTGGTTCAACACGGACAAACAAAGGGTTACAATTAAGGTAGGCCACGGGTACTTCATACTTCAGTGAACAAACTGCATCTTCTATTACCCCTGCCTCATAAAAATGCGTCCTTTTTTGTTGTGGATCTTCCTCAGGCATGGTGGTGACACACGGGTTTTCAGGCTTGAGTTCGTCTCAAATCAGGAGTTTACAGAAAGTGAATTCATGAAGTGGAAAGAGGCGGTAAGTTGGTTTGAAAGGAGGGAAAATCAAGCACGCAAAAAAAAAATGTAATTATACGCAGCTTGAGAAAGGGCAAGAATGATTTGTTCAGTTTTGAGGTAATACTCAGTGTGTTGGTTTTCTCTCGTGCAGATGATGGTTGCTGGGATGCAAGTCCCAACTCTGGATGAAATCACCAAAAAGGAGCAGTCCATCAAAGAAGCTGTGAACTACAAGTTCAACGACAAAGACATTGAGGACGTAAGAGTGCTTCTATGACTGTGATCACCGGTCTCCCAGGATTCCTGCTGTACACAGAGGAAAAGAAAAATATCTTCTTTATTTTTTGCTTTTTGCAGATTGTTAAAGAGAAGGACAGATTCCGAAAAGCACCACCAAATTATGCCATGAAGAAAACGCAGTTACTCAAGGATAAGGTAAGCACTGAAGAGTTGTGGCATTTTCAGGGCCCTGAAAATAAATAAATAAAGAGAAGCTGTTTCATATTGTGTTAAATGTCAAACCAGTCACCAGGCAAAGGCACTTGACCAAACACTAATCATTAAAGAAAATGTCATAGGCAATATCATAAGTAATGATTTTAAAAAATGTACCTTCAGACTCTTACTGTCGTTCCTCTCCTTTGTTTTGATTGAAGGCCATGGCAGAAGAAAGTGGAGATGGCGAGAGAGCCAAAGTTATCCAGGACGAGCTGAACGAGCTCGAGGAAAGAGCAGAAGCACTTGACAGACAGAGGACCAAGAACATCTCTGCCATCAGGTACACACTCACTCAGCTTCTCTCTTTTTTTTTTTGGCTTTATTTGAATTTTGATTCATTTCTATGGCTACTGGTTGATAAAACAAATGTTGATTTTACTTTTATATGAAGGATTGTTTCATGTTTTTTGTGCCACTGAATCTAATGAAGTTTGTTTGTACATGCCAGAAACTAACAAGTCTTTAACAAATTCTGTGTTTGTGTTGGACATTATTTTTGTGATGACAGAATTGATTTTAAATCTGTTATAATGCAGCTACATTAATCAGAGGAACAGGAGCTGGAATATCGTTGAATCTGAGAAAGCTCTTGTGGTAAGTGTCCACATCTCAATGCAGCTACTTGATTAATTGTCTGATGGGTTTTAACATAAAGACTGGAAGGAGAACACTTTTTATGATGAGCACTGGGTTGTCAAATATAAGCTGTGGATATGTTTGAAAACTGATTTGACATTTGACTTCTTTGAGTTTCTGCTTTTGGCAGAGGATGTGGCATCGCGACAATGAAAATGTTGCTGAATCGGTTGAATTTTCCGAAGACAGCAATCTGTTGTTTTTGGGGTTTTTTTTCACTAGTTGAGATAAAGATAAATTTAGTCGTTGATCAGCTGCCGTGCTTCAAATGTGACAGCACTCCAGCGTGATACTTCTCTGCCACTTTTGGCACTGTATATGATGAGATGATAGTTTTGGGTCTCGCAGTAACACAACCCCATGCATGTTCCCATAATATCGTCGGGGTGCACTAAAATAACTACTGTCCAAACTGTCACCTATTGAATCTATAAGAATAAATGCACCTTACTTATTACTTGACAACAGTTTTGATAATTTTTTCTAAAATTTCATTTAGACCTTTGTCTAAGTATTACTGCACTTCCTCTCTCTCAGGCTGAAGGACAAAATTCCAAAAACCAACAAATGGACCCTTTCACACGAAGACAATGCAAACCCACCATGGTGTCAAACGTGAGCTTTCTGTCATCGTTTCACGTGCTATTCTTGCACACTGTCATTTAACACTGTTCAATCTGAGTTTGTTAACCTGTTATTTGGCTCTTCCTGGTCCCCCAGGCCAGAGACCCGTCAGTCCACGCAGCTATTCTTGCTCATCTCAACCAGAAGTACGGCTCTGGGTCGACACCAGATCCTTCCAGTGCAGAGAAAAACAAACTGGTAAGCAGAACACACTTCTGCTCTCATTGCAACACTTTTTTAAGGATTCAACTCGCACAGGATCCCTTCTTTCACTTGAGTTTGGGTTAGATCATTGTTGTAGTCCTGCTCAAGAGCAATCTCACACAAACAGGAAATTGCTTTGCTGCTTTTTTTCATCTGGGACACATTAAGCAGAAAACAGGCAGTTTTTAAGACTTTGTGATCTGTCTGCTAAATTTAATTTCTTTTGAACGGTGCATTTCCCAATGTATCCAGCCATCAAATTTTCTTTGATGGCTGGGTCACTGACAGGCTCATTTTTAACTCCTGGGAGAAAAAAATGAAATATAATCAGTTTTATGTGCAAAATGCAATAAAAAAAATAATTTGGCTGAAGGAAAAGTTCAAACATGAACTTAGACTAACACCTATTGGAATCTGAGGTGTTGGAATCATTTTTTTTTTCTTTTTCTCTTTTATAGGGACAACCAAACCCAAAAGACAAAGATGTCCCCAAGCCAACCACTGACCTCTCAGAGGACTTGTTTAAAGTTCATGATTTTGACGTCAAGATTGACCTACAGGTTCCCAATGCAGGTGAGACAACTCTTCCCAGTTATGGCGTGATTTTTAGATGGAAGGAAATTATAATTTGCTGCAGCACAAAGTGGTTGTAGGTGTCCATTACAGCAATTTAGGCCAGAAGTGTTGATTTTGCTTTTGTATTCTGCAGAGGCAAAGTCTCTGTCAGTGAGCTCCAATGCGCTTCCAGTGAAGGACGGCGCCCCCCGCAGGTCCCTCAACCTGGAGGACTACAAGAAGAGGAGGGGGCTGATCTGATGTTGAGAGGCCATCATTCAGAAACAGCATTGCTTGTGTAATTGGCTGTGCAGGAGAGAGAGAATATGAGTGATAGAGTGTGAGTGAGTGAGCGAGCAAGTGAGTGAGGAGAGAGAGAGTGTGTGAAAGAATGTGAGTGAGTGAGAGGTTGTGTGTGTGTGTGTGTGTGTGTGTGTGTGTGTGTGTGGGAGAATGACTCCTGTAGGATGTTTGAATGTTGATACCACAGACTGTCTATCCAAACACAGAGGAAATAATGATTGAGCGAAGACATTTTTCTCAAAGGATCTCCCAGAGAAGAAACTTTTTTTTGTTTGTTTTTTGTTGTTTTCAAATAATCTCTCACAAACTCGTACACTGAGTTGTTTTTTTTTTTGTTTTTTATGTAATTGACTCCTCTCCCTCATTTCTTGATCTTTTGGAGTCCACTCCTTTTTAAAATAAAAACAGATTTTTTTTTTTCTCGCTCTACAGGACATGGTGTTTGTGGATTATAACTTTGAACAAGGAGGGCACTATTTTAGAAGACTTAGATTGTTCAGGCCGGACTAATGGCGATGAAGTCAACCAGCGACTGTTTGCTGTTGTAAATGTTCCTCTCCCCCAACAAAATGTGTGATCATCTGCCCTTACAATCCATCCTAAATTTGAACAGCCTCTTGTATTTTTGCGGATTGTAGATGATCACCATCCCTGCCGTGACCGTGACACCGGCTCTCCATGACCAACGTGAAACTGGACATTTATCACTTTTTAAGTCTTTGAGATCCAATTTAAGAGGGTCTCTTTTCTATGGCTGGCCTGGTTATAGAAGTGTTGCTTCATTTCTGTTTTGTTCTTGGTCAGTCATTAATGGGATAATTCCCTTGCCCTTAACTCCCAGAGACAGATTCTACATGTTATCGATTGTGTCCATAGTCAGTTCCTGTATTGATGTAGCATGCCATGTAAATATACATTTTGGAGTGAGTGCAAAAAAAAAAAAATAAAGACGCACTGTTTCATAACCTCTGTGTCATTTTGTCTCTTTTTCAATCTAAAGATCAGAGTCACTTGCTAAGGATGTTATTTATCTTTTGAATATGGTAGCATGGAATATAATCAACTACACTGAAAGTACTTAATATTATTTATGATGATTATGTTACTCAAGTGGATGTAATTAAATACCCTTTTTATGAATGTCTTTAGATTTGTGTTTTTTGTTTAGCTGTGGTTCAATACAAATAACGTTATTTCCTCATTAATAAAAGATTTAGTTTCATAAGCATCATAACCTGAATGTGTGGAGATTGCAAGTGCTGTAGTTATACTTTGTATGTATAATGTTTGAAATTGTCAATATTTCCACTTGTAACTTTGGCTTGAACTTTTAAAGGGACAACTATTATTCAAGTATATTTTTTAAACAAATTGCAAAATAAAATGTGAACAATAATGAAAAAGAAAGTACTTGTATTGTTTATTGTTAATCCCATTTATTTGCTCTTGACAACAAAATACTCAAGAAGTAGAAGGAAAAGTTCTCATTATGCAGAACGGTAGAATTATTTCAGAATAATCTATACTATATAATTACATTTATTATATTTTCAATTTCTAATTTGAATCTGGGAAAAATATATATAAAAAAGTAAACGAATGGAATACCATAGACTTTATTATTATTATTACTATTATTATTATTATTATTTTATTATTATTATTATTATTATTATTGATCAGGCATTTCTCGGGACGCTCTGTTGTGGGGTCCTCCTTCCGAGCGCCGCTTCCTGGTCCACGTATCGAAAAGATCACCAACCTGCTCTCTGACAGATGATGACATTTGACTTTTTTTATCCGACCAAGTTTTCTTTTTCATGCCCTCCCGTTAAACCTCGGCGGTAGCCCAGGAGGCCGGAGACCGTCTGGGACTCGGACTTCGGGTCCAAAACGGTACGTTTGAGGCTCTCCTCCGGTCGGCAGCTAGCCCGTTAGCTTTAGCCATGATGGAGTTAACGCTGACCCAACTGTGTTTACGTTGGTGCGATACGATGACTGGAGCTCATCTGCTCACAAATAGAATCTAAATCTTTTATTCTCATGTGTGTGAGTCTGAAACACGAAGCTGTCGGTGGACAAACTAACAAACCCGCTGTGACTGTAGGATGATTGTGTTAGCATTGTAGCTGTGCAGAAATAGTGAGCAGAGCCTTCCAGGCTGCTCACTGTTACTGGTACATTGTTAATTTCTAATCCATCATGTCTATTTAAATGGCTAACACATTGCTGTTGCAGTCTCTTGTAAGCTCTGTAAAACTTTGGATAAAATGTCAGGTAATGTAAAGCATAATCATGGTTTATGGTCAGTGTACACTGTGTACTCGACAGTGAGTGTAAAATCTGCAGCCTGTCTTGCTTGGCATACAATGATTTTAACCTTTATTTGTTCAGGGTAGTTCTCTTGATGTGGGAGATCCTTACTATCCTTACACAGTTGCAAACAGTCACACCTTAAAGTTAACCAGTACTACCACAATCTGATCTGGTCGCTGCTGTTGATCAAGCACCTTGTTTGGAGTGAGACTTTGCCAAGTAGGTCTTATCTTTCCTCAAATTGTGCCGTTGTTTGTATTACTAGGATTAAAAATGTCTTGGTTTGCTGAATTGGCTGGGAAAGCTGAGGACTTCCTGAATAAAGTGGACCAGGGAGCTGCCACTGCCCTGAGCAAACCCCAGGAAAGAACATCCTCCTTTTCATCATCCTTTGAAAGGGAAGCCACCGTCAAACCTGAGTACAACACTGCAGGGTACAAGACTGACACAGCTGTGACACATCACACCTATGCGTCCTCTCAAGATGCAGTAAGCTACATCTCTGCAGCAGCTGGCAACATCAAGAGGTCCAGTGCAACTTTGCTGGCTGGCACAGCCAACGTGGCCAGTGCCCCACCTGCTTCAGGCAGCAGTGCCTCCACCTCTGCCAAGACGTCATCTGGCTTTGTGAGGCCCAAGAAGAGCGAGCAGGATGTGGATGATGACATGCTCTTTGACTTTCTGAACAGCTCAGACCCTCCAGCCAGTAACAGGAGGGATTCAAGAAGGGAACTTATGAAAGCTGCAGTGCCAGTTACTGATGCCCAAAGCCCAACCCCTCCCCCTTCCAGCAGTCCTGCTATCCCTTCAGCCCCATCCACACCCCCGTCAACCCGTGGTGTATCCAGGGCCTCAAGCATGAGCTCGCTGTCTGCTCACAGCATTAAAACATCAGAGGAGAGCTCTGCTAAAGAGCAAAGTCAAGGTATGATGACAGGATCTCACATGTTATAGTTGTTAATATTTGTCAAGGAGAAGATGCAAATCCTCTCATTTCAAAAGATGAAACTAGTTTTTGGAGGAAACTATCTGAAAAAAGAGTCATAGAAGCAGCCAGAGTTCTCATTTCAGAAGTGTATATATGAATGTGTTTTCCCTCCATCCCACAGACACACCTGAGAGTTCAGATTCAGGCTTGCCTGTCCCTCAGGAGTCCAGCAGGCAGGAGCCTCCTCCCCCCACAGAGGAGCCACAGAGCCAGATCCTGTCTAGTCTGCGTCTGGAGAACCAGCTACTGCGCAGTGAAGTGGCCTCCCTCAACCAGGAGATGGCTTCAGTCATCCAGAGAGCAAAAGACTTACAAGACGGCAAGAGACTAGATCTTTTAGGAGGGTTGATGATCTGCCTTTCTGTACATATGGTATTGACTCAGTTGTTCTCTAATCTCACAGAGTTGAACCATGCCAGATTACGAGCCGACAAATGGAACTCAGAGCAGTCTCAGACTGACCGCACATTACGGCAACTTCGGTCACAGGTAGATGACTTGACTGAAACTCTTTCAGCCAAGGACGGTCAGCTCGCAGTGCTGAAAATTAGACTCGAGGAAGCTGATCAGCTACTGAAGTCCCGCAGTGCCGCTCTGGAGGAGGCGCAGAAGGAAAGAGCAAGGTGCATGCTTTTGAAGCCCTTTTTGAAGTATTAATCAGCTTCTGAATTTAAAGAAAAAGATAACTCATTACTTCTTTGCTTTTTAGAATCATGCAAGATCACACAGAAGGGAACAGCATGCAGAACCAAGCCCTTGAGACGATACAGGAGAGACTGCGAGAGGCTGAACTTTCTCTCAGGAGGGATCAGGACAGCTACCGACAGATGCAGGTGCGTACAGTACATGCCATTTCCTCTGCTATGTATATGACTGATGGTTATGAATATCTCTGTCAGCTCTGCCTTTTTATCTGCCGTTCATATGTAAATAGGAAAGACTTCATTTACTGTCTTTTTTATGCAGAGTGAGTATGCTGGTCGACTCTCCAGACTGGAGGCTGAGAGGCAGACCCTTGCAGAGACTGTGACTGCAACAGAGCGACGGGCTGCAGAAGAGAAGCTCAGGGTTGAAGACTTCCAACAGCAGCTGAAAAGTGCCAAAAGTGCAGCTGAGTCTGCCAAACAGGAATTACAAGACTACAAGCAAAAAGCCTCACGCATCCTTCAAGTAAGACTTGTTAAAACAATTAAAGCACTCTGTGGATAAGTCAAAAAGGTTGTTAATGTTGCAAATGTTTTTTTCTAGTCCAAAGAGAAACTGATCAGCAGTCTGAAGGAGGGATCAGGTCTGGACACTTTGGATGGCAGTGGGGCCATGGCTGTGGAGCTGGAGGAACTGCGGCATGAGAAGGAGTTACAAAGGGAGGAGATCCAAAAACTGCAAGGGCAGGTGCACACACTTCGAACAGAAATACAGGTGAGATGGTGAAATGGCAGAAAAGAGAAAAGGAGGATGTGTCGTGTGTTGAAAATCTGAAGTAATGGTTTTAGTAAAATGTATCTCCTCTGCTCTTACAGCAGAGGTCTGTTATGTGTGTGATTTACGATGCTGGTGAGTCAGTTCCTTAAGTGAACCATGTCTTTTCACTCTAAGGATTTGGAGACTCAGGCCCTGGCGGAGGCAGAGGCCTGGCGGGAGCAGCAGGCACACTTAGAGGAGCAGCAGGCGTCACAGAACAGGGTTAAACAGGAGGTGGAGGCTGAGGCCGAGCGCTACAAGCAGGTATGGAGGAGTAAAGACTTCAAAAAAGGAATTACAAAATACAGTTAACATCTAATAATTTCCATCATTTATAGCTATTCTAGGTTCAAATTTAGTCTTTTTTTTCTTAAATCACAGGAGCTACAGTACCTGGAGGAAGAGCACCATAGAGCCAAAACCTCTCTGCAAAGTCGAATTAAAGACAGGGAAGATGAAATCCAAAAACTCAGGAACCAGGTCAGTCACTTCATAATTAAAAGTGTGACTTATTGTGAGTTTTCTTTGGCAAAGATTTGTACAGGAATGCCTGTGTAAGACAAACATGTACTTCCAATTATTACCCTTCCAAGGTCACAACATTTTTTAATTGCCACACCTATCACCTGTGGCAATCTACATCCTGGTTTGTATTTACTCTTCCAGCTGACCAACAAGACTCTCAGCAGCAGCAGTCAAACAGAGCTGGAAAATCGTCTCCACCAGCTGACAGAGACGCTGATCCAGAAGCAGACGATGCTGGAGGCTCTTGGCACAGAGAAAAACTCCCTGGTCTTCCAGCTGGAGCATCTGGAGCAGCAGCTGAAGAACGCTCAGGGAGGACAAAGTGGAGGACCAGCCATCAACATGAGCGGCCTAGAGGGATCAGGTAGGGACGACTGAGGTCAGGATCTGGTGTATAAGACTTATGTTATAATACTGAGCATTAGTAACAGACAACTGAATTCTTTTCTATCCAGGCTATACACTGTAGTTATTAATTGCATTAATTAATCTGGCAATTTTTTTTTTTTTGTTTTTCTTTTTGACTCAAATGATTTCTTTTCTCATGATGCTTTATGCACGTATCGTAATTTCAGCACGGCAAAGAAACGCACCGGTACTCTTCAGTGATCAGGAAAGTCCAGGAGTATACGGCAAAGTACGTAAGGCAGCCAGCACCATTGACCGCTTCAGGTAAGGTGGAATATTTTTTGTCAGTCATCTTGGTACTGGAATGGTGTTCCATTCTTAAATATTCTCTCCTGAGATAAATTAAACTCTTGTCATTTCAGTATTAGACTGGGAATCTTCTTGAGGCGCTACCCAATGGCTAGAGTTTTTGTTATTCTGTACATGGTGAGGATTTATATAAGAAATATCATGATAATAGATTTTTCCATGTTGATGAACACTGTTTAGTAAGAGGACAAACTTTTCATCTGTTTGTCTACAGGCAGTACTTCACCTGTGGGTCATGATTGTTCTCCTGACCTACACACCAGAAATGCATCGTGGTCATCCTGATGGAAGATAGGCTTGTTGGGTTTTTAAAGGTGTTTGTTCTGTTGCCTTCAATGTAAGGATGAAAGGAAGCTGCTGGAATATGGGCTCTGGGACCTGACTCTCCCTGTTTTGCACAGAAATGCAATGAATTAAAAGGTCTTCTTTATTCTTTCCCACCGAACATTGATATCTGACAACTGCATTGAGTTTTAAAGTAATTAAAAAGCGATCTATTATATTGTTGGATTACTGTAAGGACATTAAATCAAAGGTGATCTCACATCTGTTCACTTGCTCTCAGACATCTGTTCTCCGAAGAGATTGTATTTAACACTATGTAAAAAAATTATCTTTTAATAAACAAGGTAGGAGAAACAACACAGCCTGGCATTTTTCTGTGATTTTTCTCAGCCATGATACAGATACCGACAGATATATTAGTTCATTTGGAAACTTTTATGTTGGGTTTTTTTAAAGAGGAAAAAGCAGAGCGATTCCAGCACAACACTATGTTATAGAAATAAGAGGGCACTGGATTAGCACAATATGGAAATGCTCTAATATTCATGCATTTAAAATGTTAGGGTTAGGGTTAGGGTTAGATATTTAGATATTTTATTCCCAATCTTTACAAGTTGAGTTACTGTACTTCACTATAATAAATATATATATATATATATATATAATAAAGCTATTTTAAAAATATATAAAGAGGGGGCACTTCAACGGCTTCTACACTTATATATATATATATAAAAAATAACAACAACAGCACTATCCGTGATTACAAAGGGAATGAGAGAATTTCTGACTCTCACTCGAAGCTCTTGAACGCACCTCCGCTTTGTTGGTCCTCCAGCATCCCACAATGCACCGCGCGGAGCTCCGTGTCCACGTCAAAGCTGACAGCCATCGCTCCGGCAGAGCCGATAATGGCTGCAGTTGAGGTGGCACTTTCTGGGCTGCTTGTCGGTCGGATTCGGGACAAACTGCAGTGAAACCGCCGCCTCTCTCCCGGCGGAAGGAACCGGGCGACAGCGCGAAGGCCGCCGGCGGGGGGTTGGAGCCGCGTGACGGGGATGTTAAGCCGCTCCGGCCGCTGGGCTTGACGAATTCCTCCGGACCAGCCGACAGCTGTTAGCCGGCTCGGTGGCTAAATGGGAGTCCGGCCGCCCGGAGAGCCACCGAAGAATAAAAAAAAAGTGGACTTTGAGGTTAACCGGGTCGCTCCGTGTGGTGGACCGGATCAGACAGCTGAACCGGACCGCTGACGTTAGCAGCTTCAGATAAGCTAACTCCACTTTGTCGCTGCTCGGTCCTGTTTTTCTTTGTTTGTTTTGTTTGTTTTGAGGTTTGTGTGTGTGTGTGTGTGTGTCGCCCTCCGGGAAGATGTCATCGTGGCTGGGTGGACTGGGCTCCGGCCTCGGTCAGTCTCTGGGCCAGGTCGGCGGCAGCCTGTCGTCTTTCACCGGACAGATATCGAACTTCACCAAAGACATGCTACTGGAAGGAGTGGAGGAGGTCGGCGGTGAGTTTGTGTAATTCACAGCTGGATTGTTTTTAATAAACATCTGTCATGGCTGGTCGGTGGCTGCAGGTTCCCCTTTGGAAATGATCTTTTTATTTATTTTTTTAAATAAGCCTTCGAACTGGATCTTCTGTCTGTAAGAAGATGCAGATAAAACTGAGATCATGTGATGCAAATTTCACCTTAACAACTTTAAATCAGCACATGATGGCAGATGGTTGATCCTGAACTTCATTTTGTAGTCTGATCTTCAGTAAGTATTTGAGACTGTGGAGGAGAGAAAGTGATATTTAGTTCAGTAATACAGCTCAGCTGCTTTACGAGCAATGCATCTAATTTATGCTCCCTGGAAGTTCCTTAAGCTCAAGGTGGCACATTTAACTGCTTTGCTTTGTGTGACCAGCAGTCCAAAACACAGAATATATTCAGTTTAAAATAAATAAAAAAACAAATCTTTTTCGTTTTATGATGAAACAAATGAAACTTCTTGTCAGCCAGCTGCCAGCTGATCAAAGTACCAAAGAAAGTGGGACGTTGAGAAACATGATTCAGTAAGACAATACATTTCATCAGCTCCACGAGCTACAGATATTTTAGTCAACACCACACTGTCAGTCTTTGGCTCATTGTGTGAATACAAAAGCAACATATTTTTGATAATGTGACTGAAAAGACATACATTTTGAAAGTCCTATCTATCATTTAAACAACCACTAAAACCCCAGATCTCCTCCCCTGAGTCATGTTTTCCACTGTAGGTCACTTCAGTGTACTTCAGTGTACTTCAGTGTCTGACAGTGAATTTTACACGCAGACCAAAGATATTTTCTCTGTGTCCTTCAACAAGGATACACTGAAACACCAGAAACACCAGTTTGTTTTTGTTTTGTTTTTGTGTTTTTTGTTTTTTTTTGGGGGGGGGGTTTCAGTTACTGTGTTTGCTGTTATCCTCATTCACATGCGACATGAATATCTGATTTTTTTTTTATATATATATATATATTTATTTATTTTATTTTTTTTTTAAGATGAAAATGTCTAAATTCAATTATACAATGGTTTCCGTAACAAGTTTTTTGGTCCAGCACTTGCTTCGATTGTTGCAAAAATCAAAGGTTCATCATATCTGTCCAATTAAATACCTAAGCACCATCTCCCTAAAGCAAACAGTGATGATAAAGTGCTGATGCAAGGAGAACTTTGGCCGCAGATTTCCAACTCACAGATCTAGTCAAAAAACACAAGTAGGATTTCTTATCGATGCAGGGAACACTGGACCAGCTGTGCAGCATTTGACAAACCTCACCCATCTTTTGAGTAAACTTTTAAACAGGACAGTACATAAACTTACAATGGATTTTTGTGTATTCCTCCTTTTTTTTGTTTGTGTAGTGGTGAGTGTTTGGAGTTAACTGAGCCTCGTCCAGTTTGTTAAGATCATGTAGCTCAGACAAGAGTTCAAGACATGTCGATCTGCTCAGCTGTGCTTGTTTGTCATGTGAGAAGACCTAAATACGTGTTTGTGTGTCTATGTGTGTAAGAGTGAGAGAGACACACAGAGTGACTAAGACTGAGATGGAAAAAGGTCACCAGTTATTATCTCTTGAACGTTCTCGGAGCCATGCAAACTAAACCCACCAGACATTTCTCATTTCGTTGAGAAATGTTATCAGAAACATGAACAACTTCTGTGTTTATGGGGAAAGTCATCCAAGCGTTTTATTAGCCTTTCATATAATTCCTCCTGCAGATTTTTTTTTTCCTCAGATTATTTTACATAATTTCTCAGTCTTGATGCCTGTTAGTGATATTTTCATTGTCATTTTTCCCGCAGATGCTGCCACAGAACTGCAGGTGTCCAATTCCAAATTGGCTGATGTCGAGGCCTCATTTGCTGCTCAGAAATCTGAGGTTAGATTATTTGTTTTGGAGTCCAACTAAAGTCCTTATCTACTTGGGACATTTTCACTTGTCATAACAGGAAAGACATAGGTGTAACTAATAACATTGTTATTTGTCACAGGAAGTCATGACAGTGTGCCTTTAATGTGACAATAACAGGCGCCTGAAAACATGAAACCACCAATGTTTGATAAGTCAAATGCTTCCTATGAAAAAGATGAATAAATCTCAACCCCATAGTCATATGGTCCAATTCTCTGCTACTTCATGTTTGTGTACATTGTTTTTGGGCTCTGAAGGTTAGTGTCGGAAATCTAATGCAATGTTGTAAAATCCACCATAAAAAATAAATAGGGTATTTATCCTGTTAAATCCTGTCTGAGTGACTTTTTACGAAGCCACTCCTGTGTCTGGTGCCATTTTTGGGAAATTATGGAGCCTGTTTAAAGATGAAACCATATAGCAGCACTACTTAATCAAAAGGGTTAAAGAAAATGTAGCCTCTTCATTTTAAGCTCATTATTTTCAGGTTTGTGCACAAAACATGAAGGTGACTGTTGATGTGAAGCCTTTTAATATGAGACAGTGTAGATCAAGAGACACATTTGAGTGTTTTCACAAGAAAAAGACAAGATATCATCATCCTTATTTTTCTTAAGAATAGGTCCAGGGCCCTGTGTGAAGACATTTCATTTACTTCCTTATTTCTCCCTCTTTGCTACAGTACGACAGATTAAAAAAACTCTATGCAGAGCTCGAGGAGAAGCTGGAGGCTTCAGAGATCCAGAATAAACAACAGTCTGCAGAATACAGATCCCTCCTGCAACAGAAAGATGTACGTACATATTGTGTTATAATCAAAGCTTTCCATCAAGGTGATATTCAAAATCTCTCGACATAACATACACATACTAGTTGTGTTACTGAAGATTAATCAGCATGAAGTCTTAAGGATTGTTTGCGCTTTCCCAGGTGGAGATCAGTCACCTGAAAGCTCGGCAGAGTGGACTGCAGGAAGAGGTGCAGAAGCTGCAGCAGTCGGCCCAGTCCACCTCCGCAGTGCTGCCTGCCGCCACAACTTCCTCCACCACCACCTCCTCTTCTGCTTCTTACCTGTCACGGCCCATGGGGCCCAACCAGGGTTTCCACGGCGACGAAATGGATCTCAGCGACGTCATCTGGTCACAGCAGGAGATCAACCGTCTGTCAACGGAGGTCATGCGTCTGGAGGCAGAGGTGGCACACTGGAGGCGAATGTCTCAGGTAAACATTATTACAATCTGCTGCTTTAGCAGAAGAGGTGGTTTCTGATACAGAGCCAGCTACTGGTCCATCAGGCTGTCCAAGGGGGGAAAAACAAAACGGCATATGAAGAAGCTGTTTCTCATCACTTCGCAATTATTTGAATGGTTTTAAAAGCCAGATGAAGCACGACAGACTAAATCAGCAGACAATTGGAAGAGGATGCTTTAAATTCACTTCAGTCAGCTGTGCTTTGTAAGAACGAACTACCCTGGTAGGTCTGCCACAACCAGTTCTGTGACTTGGATGTAGGGAACAACTTCAGAGACCAATAACTGTGGCTTAGTTCACTGAAACTGTCTGCTTACCTTGACATCAATAAAGGTGGAGGAGAAAATGTGTTTTCTGTTATTTATGTAGGCATTCCATTTCTTTTGTCCCTCACAAAGGAAAGTTAAAAACAAACACCCTGCAAAGTTCTTGTATCCACGAATTCATAAAGTTTGTATCAGGGACGTCACGTACCTACGCTTTAATTCCAGGCCTCAACAGCAGCAGGAGCTGGTAATGGTGACCAGGGTGAGATTCTTAAACTTCAACGAACCATTAAGGTATTTACGAAGTCCTCTTATTGGCATTATTAGCTCATAAAGCAGGCTATAAATCTTAAAATACTCTATGAGCACCCAGCAGTGACAGTGAGACTCGAACCTTGATGTCATTGTCGTTGTGGAGCAGGAGCTGAGAGAGGAGATGAGCCGTGAGGTGGACGAACACCAGCATGAACTGACGGCTCTGCAGGACGCCCAGAGGCAGAAGCTGGCTGACGTCACTCGGCGGCACCGAGAGGAGCTAGCGGAGTATGAAGAGAGGATAGAGGAGCTAGAGGAACAGATACAGAGTGGTTAGCCTCATTTGTTAACTGCCATTTAGTATCGTGACTTTAGAAATTAAAACTTTGTGACAGTGTTTTACTGAGCAAATTGTGATTTCAAGAAAAAATGTTATCAAGACATTCTGATAAATCCATTTGATAGTTTTATTATGAGTTCAGCTCACTGTTCCTACTCAGGTACAAAACAAAAAATGGGCACCCTCCTCCACTTCAATCTCTGTAGGTGGTCAAACCAGTTCTTCATCAGACGCCTCCAAGCTGCCTGAACTCCAGAAAAGCATCAGATCGCTGCAGGAAGCAGCAGAGCAGCGAGAGAAGCAGCTGGCTGAGCTGTCCACCAGCCTGGAGAAGGCACAGAGGAAACAGGCCTCGCTGCAGGTGGAGAAGGAGGAAGTCCAAGAAGAGAACGCCGAGCTGCTGCAGAATTACAGGCGCCTGCAGGTGTCTGTCTCTGAGCTCCAGACACGAGTCCAAGAGCAGGAGGGGAAGGCTGTGCAAAAAGCTCAGCTGGACCACGAGATACAACTGCTGAGACAAAACCTGACAGGTAGACTTCTTTTTTTTTTTTTTTTAATTCATGACTCAATACTGCCTTTTCTCATCCGCTTAATTGGCGCTCCTAAATGTCAGCAATTCACATAGCTAAAGCTGAATCTCTTATTCTTATATAATATAAAAAAAATGTGTCACACGCTCAAATCAACATCATACAGAAATATATTAGAATATTGTCGTTGAATTCTTACTATAGACCAAAATGTGTTTACCTTCATAATTAAACTTCTTAACAAAAACTTATTTTCAGCCGCAGAGAAAGAAATAGAGAGACTGAAAAATCTGTCTGAGGTAAGTGTGAACAGAAGCATTAACTATTCATTTATTTTCATCTTAAATGTACATCTTGATTTACTTATTTTCTAATTTCACTTTTTAACTGAAGGGTGAACCAAAGGAAGAAGTCGAGCATGCAGACATCTTAGAGCTGAACACCATTATTGGAGGATTGAGAAAAGAAAAGGACAACCTAGAACAAGAAAAGGTTTGTTGGTCTGATGCAGGAAATTATTGTTTTAACTCCTCTGATCAAATACTTCCTGCAATTTTATTTTTGTAATTTGAATTGCTGTCGGCAGCAGATGTCTGTGTTTACTTTTTAAACTTTTGCATTATTAATTTGGGCTACTGTTATTTGATATGCCAGTACAGTCTAGATGCCAGATATATATTGAATTATATCAAATCCTGATGTTTTTGTCATTTTTGTCGTTTTTTTCTCTTTTACAGGCCAATTTGCACGAAAGACTCAAAGTAGCAGAAGAACAACTAAGTAGCAATGAAGAAGCTGATTCTGGAGAACCCGAGTCACTGGAGGACCTGAAGATCGAGCTTGAGCGGAGAGAAAGGGCCCTGAGAGCCACTGAGGAGGAAAGAGACACTCTCATTTCTGAGCTGGAGGAGCTAGATCGGCAAAACCAGGAGGCAACGCAGGTCTGGTGAATTCCGGTGGCTCAGTCTGTTTGTTATGGTGTCACTGACAGTTTGGGTCTAAGGACAGACTATTTCTCCCTTGTACATTTTACTACATAATTTTTTTTTTATCTCTTTCATCGTGGTAGTCAGACATTCACAACACCGTAACACTTCATTAATTGGCTTTTTGGGCTATTTCTCTTTTCTTTTTCTCCAGCACATGATCTCAGTGAAGGAGCAGCTCTCTGGGCAGCTGAAAGAAGCAGAGACAGAAGTGACGAGACTGACCGCAGAGCTCAACACAACCAAAGACCAGAAAAGGACACTGCAGCAAGAGGTGGAAACCCAAAAGGAGAAAGTGAGCCAGAGTGCTTTCACCCTGAATGACCTTCACATGGCCAAACAAGAGCTGGAACAGACAACGAAAGAGCTGAAGGACAAGCTGGGACATTCACAGGAGCAAAGCAGGGAGGCACGGAAAGTAATCACAGAACTGAGGAAGACTTTGGACGAGAAAGAGGAGCTGTTAACTGCCGCTAAAGCAGAACTGGCTCAAACAGGGGAGAGAGGAACTAAAGCACAGGCAACTAAGGAAGAGCTAGCAAAGAAGGAGAGAGAGTTGTCAGACCTCAAGAGAGATTTGGATGAGACCAGGAGCTCCCAGGAGAAGGTTATGTCTGCAGACTATGAGTTGAAGATGGAGAACAGGAGGTTGAAGGCAGAGAGTGAAGAGGCTCTGGGTAAAGTAGACAAACTAACTAAACAGATAAAGGAAAACCAGGCTGCTCTGAACAGGACAGTCAGGGAAAAGGACACTCGTATTGAGGCTCTGAAGCTGGAGAAAAATCAGCTGGATGGTGAACTGAGGCAGAGTGAGAGGACGCTGGCCGAACAGGCCAAGCAGTACCAGCAGACAATCGAGGAGCTCACTCGAGCTCGCTCCATGGATGCCTCTGCTTTACAAACAGAGCATGAACGTGCTATCAAACTCAACCAAGAGAAAGAAATGGAGATAGCTCAGCTGAAGAGAGACATGGAGCAGTTGGCATCTGATCACAGGGATACCAATGAGATGCTTTCAATCACAGTCGCTGGACAGAAACAGCTCACGGATCTGCTGCAGGAGAAGGACGTATTCATGGACACAGTAAAACAGAATGCTGCAGATCTACAGATGGAGTTGGAGAGCAGGATCTCGGTTGTGACCAAAGAAGCTGATGCTCTCAGACAAGCACTGGAGGAAAAGGATAAGCAGCTGGGGGGCATGAAGGAGGACAACAGCCATTTGAAAGAAGAGATTGATCGTCTTAAAGATCAGCAGAGCAGACCTCAAGCTCTGGCTGAGCCCAAGACCCTGGACATTATCACAGAGCTGGAGACGGAGATCACCCAGCTCAAGTCCTCCAGGAATGGGCTGGAAGAAGAGGTCCAGACTCTGCGGAGAACCATGGAGGAGCAGCAGGCTTCTCTCCTTCGCTTGCACGAGTCCCTCCAGACTCAACAGAGTGAGCTTGAGCAGGCTCACGCTCGCCATCAGCAAACCACCCTTAACTACGACACACTTATACACGCCAGAGATGAAGAGATAGCTCGCCTCCACCAGACAGTAGACCAGCTCAGCGTGAGTCAAGGCCGTGCTGACTCTCCACCTGTGCAGGGTGAGGTCATCCTGCAGGAAGAGAAGACGCAGACTCTCAATCAGGAGAATGGCAACGAGAAACACGACCTATCTAAGGTAGAAATTGAAAAACTGGTGAGAGGCATCAAGGAGAAAGAGACTGAGATCAGCCAGCTGAACGAGAAGAACCTTTCTCTGACTAAACAGCTGGATCAGCTGGTAGTTTCTCATGATGAAGTGGGCAAACTGTCCCAGATGATCCTTCAGAAGGATCTGGAGATCCAGGCGCTTCATGCCAGAGTCTCCATGGGCGGAGGTGCAGGACACAGCCAGGATGTCATGTTCCTGCAGCAGCAGATGCAGGCCTACGCTGTGGAGAGAGAGCAGGTGCTCGCCGTGCTCAATGAGAAGACCAGGGAGAACAGCCAGCTTCGCTCCGACTACCACCGCCTCGTGGACATCATGGCAGGGAAGGAAGCGGCTCTGTTGAAGCTTCAGCAGGAGAACCAGCGCCTCTCCAACATGACTGACACCTCAGGAAGCCACGAGATGTTCAAGGAGACCATCCAGAACCTGTCGCGAATCATCAGGGAGAAGGACATAGAGATCGATGCGTTGACTCAGAAGTGCCAAACCCTGGTGACCGTGCTGCAGTCCACAGGAGGAGAGTCTGGTCCGGGCTCTGGAGGCGTCAGCAGCAACCAGTTTGAGGAGCTGCTGCAGGAGAGGGACACGCTGAAGCAGCAGGTGAAGAAGATGGAGGAGTGGAAGCAGCAGGTGATTACAACAGTCAAGAACATGCAGCACGAGTCGGCCCAGCTGCAAGAGGAGCTGATCAAGCTGCAGGGTCAGGTTTCCGCTGATAGCGACTGCAGCTCCAAGCTGTCGGTGGATTATGCTCGACTGATCCAGAGCTACGAGCAGAAGGAGAATAGGCTGGGAAGTCTGAGTCAGGAACTCGCACAGGTCCAGCAGACCATCACCCAGCTCAGCTCCACCAAGGACGTCCTGCTGGGTAAACTGGGCAGCGTAACACAGACTCCCGAAGCTGTGGTTGCTCAGACCACTGAACCTCCTCTCACAGCTGATGCTCCCAGCCCTCAGACGGCAACACCGATAAACTCTGACCCACTGCAGATGGAATTGATACGACTGCGAGAGCAGCTGGCCGCCAAAGAAAACACCATCAGGACTCTCCAGGAGAACAACCACAGACTGTCCAACTCGGCCTCTGCCTCCGAGGTCGAGCAGAGAAGTCAAGCTGAGGAGGTTCGGCAGATCAGAGAGAGGCTGGAGGCTCAGCAGAGGTCACAGAGGGAGAAAGACCTGCTCATCAAAACCAAAGGAGACCAACTGATTCAAGTCAGCGAGGCGCTACGAAACCGAGAGAACGACAACGAGGTGCTGAAGCAGGCCGTCACCAACCTGAAAGAGCGTGCTCTCATTCTGGAAATGGATGTGAAGAAACTGAAGGAGGAGAACGAGCTCGTAGCTGCACGCTCTCGTGAAAAGGAGTCAGAGTTCAGAGCGCTGCAGGAAACCAACATGCAGGTTTCTCTGCTTCTCAGGGAGAAGGAGTTTGAACTGAGTGCAATGAGTGAGAAAGCTGCAACTGTGGAGAAGATGCTCAAGGACAAAGATCAGGTCAGTGGGCTCTGGGATTTTACTTATTTCTTTAGTATTTTCCCAAATTGAATTGCACCAATCATTTCACATTCACATTCAGGTTTTAATGTAATTTTTTTTTTTTTTTTTCGATTTCTGATTTATTCCGATTATGTGTTGTAGGGAAAATCAGGTGAGCTGAATCAGCTCCTGAATGAGCTCAAGTCCATGCAGGAAAAAGCTGTAGCGTTCCAGCAGGAGAGGGATCAGGTGATGATGGCGCTCAAGCAGAAACAAATGGAGACCACTGCGGTTCAGACGGAGGTAGGATGACAATTCAAGACTGATGAGTTCATCTGTGTTCACTCACTGTCAGACATGAAAAGTTTTCTTAGTTGTTTGCTTACACACATAAAATGTGACATATGAGACACAGCTCCATCAAAACACACGTCACATTTTGGCATTTGATACTCCGCTATTATAAGTCAATACCATTACGTAGTTGTATATATTTTATTATGTCTTCTTTCCAACACATGCTAATGTAAAAATGAGAGGCTCAATACTGTCCAGGTTTTCCATTTGCAGTGTGAAAATATATGGAGGGAATATCAATTTCCAGATGTAAATTTTTCAAACAGAGTTCATAGGATACATAGCTTGATTTATCAGGCCATAGGAGATGATGATTTATCATGTTGTCAAGCTACATAAATATTCGGTCATGAATCACACAGTGTAATCTCCAAAACAGTAAGAATCGGTGCACACTTTCAAATCAGAAATATGGAATTACTGCCGAGCAATCAAATTAATTGTACAGCTCTTACATAACTGCGTTTTTGTTTTCTTCGCAGCTTCAGCATACGAGAGATAAAGAGCAGCGTCTCAACTTGGAGCTCCAAAGGTTACGCAATCACCTCCTGGAGATTGAGGACTCGTACACGAGAGAAGCTCTGGCTGCCGAGGACCGGGAGACTGAGCTACGACGGAGGGTGGCAATGCTGGACGAGAAACTGGCTACCTCCTCAAGTGCGGTGGAGAACGCCAGGTCAGCGTGTGTTTAGGTGGAACGCTGGAATCCCGCTGTTGCATCTTTGCTCACAAATCTTCATAGATCTTTGCCTCTTCCATCGAGTCATTAACACAGATTTTAACAGTAATTAAAAAGATCTCGCTTGATTGTTCATGTGCTTCTGCTGCTTGCAGCCAGCAGGCCAGCATGCAGGTGGAGTCTCTGCAGGAGCAGCTGAGCGGAGTGGTGAGGCAGAGGGATGATGCACTCACAAAACTGAGAACATCGCAGGAACAGGTGAACCAGTATGCAGTGTCGCTCTCCAACCTGCAGATGGTGCTAGAGCAGTTTCAGCAAGGCAAGTTGGCAGCATGAACTTCATTATTCTTTGCATGGTCAGTGCAAAGTTTGTGCATTTCAGCAGCCAAATAGTACTTTTTATTATTAATTTTAATAACTCTCTTTGCTATCACAGAAGAGAAAGCCATGTACTCAGCAGAGCTTGACAAGCACAAGAGGGAGAAGGAAGAGTGGAAGAAAAAGGCTCTGAAGCTGGAAGACCAAGCGTCTGCTCTTCAGGTAAACAGGCAGCTGATGATTCATCCATTCACTGAATTCAACACGTTTTTATTCTGACATATTTCTCTAAAATTATTGTATCGCAGCTGACCAAAAGCCAACATAACTGAAGGTTTTGGGTGTTTTGTTTTTTTTTTATGGATCTTGTGTTATTTGACAGATGAACCTCGACGAGGCCAACGCTGCTCTAGATTCAGCTTCGCGTCTCACCGACCAGCTCGATCTGAAGGAGGAGCAGATTGAAGAGCTGACAAAACAAGGTGAGCCAACTTCAACATATCTACAGAAATATTTTTGTTTTAAACATCAGCGCTTTCTTCCACATCAGTTATTTCAGATATCTGCTATCCTTCGTTGTCTCAGCGTTTCAACATGGACTTCTTTTTTCTTTCTCCAGGGATCATATTTCTAATCCAGTGCCCTTATCACAGTCTGGATAACAGACCTAATAAGTGAAACTATAAACTTCACTGGTTAGAGTCTCTGTGTTATTGTTAGTGTCACACTCAGCAGATTTCACCCTTATCGCTCTCAGATACGACTATTACATCACAGCACAGTGATTTTCAGACATTTGCTTAGCCCGATATGGGGCCATATGTTTGGCCTAACAGTCTGTCACCTATGGAACATTTACGTTGGGCCTATTAATAGTTGATTAACTGTTTGAGCCACAGTCTTAGTTGCACTTCGTGATTTTCTGAAGGTATTTCCAGGATCCTTCGACTCGTGAGAGATGCCTGATTTTATAAAAAATAATAATAATATATACAATAAAAATAAAGAAAAAAAATCCAGGGGCAACCTACCTTGATGTCACGCATTCGTTTGTGCTGTTTTGAAGCTTTACATTTCTGAGTTGACCTACAAAATTTGTTTTCCCAAAAACGGCACCGTCATATAACTCGAGACTCGAGACCATAAACTCATTAGGAAAATGTTTACTGAGCTAATAAATCAAGTGAGAAGTAGGAACATTTTCCCCTACACTTCAGTACAATCTGACTTCTTTTGTCAAGCCCTCTGAGGTTATCAGACAGAAATGAAAACCATCCATTTTTATATACAGTCTGTGGTTCTAACCAGAATCTCAGTCAGATATTTTTCAACACGGGGCCAGGAAATATAGTTTCAACTTATCATTGATTTATTTTGTGGACAGAATATTTTTTTACTGAATAAATGAGTCTTTGATGGTTTTGGAAATACCATCAGAAGAAGAGTAATTTCAAAGGCTTTATCGGATTCCTAACTTTGTGTCTTGAATATGTTATGAAGTTGATCTTTGAGGGGGCGCAAACTATGCAACAGGGACGTGAAGCTTTGTGTGTGTGTGTGTGTGTTGCAGTGGATGTGAGACAGGAGATGTTGGAGGAGGCGCAGAGGAAGCTGATGAACCTCCTGAACAGCACAGAAGGAAAGATAGACAGGTCAGTTCAGTCCTGTTTGGGTTGAATCATACATTAACTCCTCATCCTTCATACAGTGAACGTTATTATGATTAAATGCTCTCATGGCTTTCATCACTCATATGATTCTAAGATAAATTACTCACGGGATCAACGGATTGATTTTTTTTTTTTTTTTTTTCACCGGATTACCAGATGAATCCCATCATCTGTTTTCTTGGCTCATGAGAAGTCATTTTGGATACTCTTGGTTTTCACGGTACAGAGATGAGAAAAGAGACGTAGCCTCGCATCCTTAAGTAACTGCTGTCAAGTGTTTGATTTGCTAGAAGTAAATCTTGTGTGCCTTTGTTCCCCATGAGGGAAAAAGATAAACACATTTTCACATTCATAGATTATTTATAATTCACTCAGCTCATATAAAAAATCGGCTCCAGGCCACATCCCCCAAACCTGAACTTACATGTTGTTTTAATGTCTCCAGAGTCCTGATGCATAACCTGTTCCTGGGATACTTCCACACACCTAAAGCCAAGCGTGCCGATGTGCTGAGGCTCATGGGAAGTGTTCTGGGCCTGAGCCGAGAAGACGTCGATAAGGTGAGAGATGTCTTGACTCGTACTCAAAGAAAAATTATTTCAAGCAATCATGCGATCATGTGTTTAGGCAACAGCTGATAGGAATAAGAGTGCAAAGCTTTGAAAACTCAGTGAGACGTGTCTGTGGAGCTTTTCCATAAATGCATGACTTATTACCAGACTAATAAATACAAAAATCAGCTGTGTTGTAACACTCAAATACTCATCCTTTCATCACGGGAGGGAGGCGGCTTTTAAACTGTTTTTCACTTTTACCTCCTCCAATTCTCTCTAGACTTTAGCTGTAAAGAATGCATGTGAGAATATGAGAGTAATTATTAATAAATAGTTTTGCATTTAATAAATTAATTACATGCAAAATGGTTTACTGAGCTGAACACAATGTATTCATTAAGAAGTAGTAGTGGACAAAAGTCATGGAAACAAAACATTCTAACACAGTTTTACCTTGAAATGGATTCATCTCATTTTCCAACACAGTTGACTCTAACAAAATGACAGAGTATCTGTCCAGCCCCTCTACATCTAATTGACAAGTTAAATTTTGGTTGTTAGATCATATAAGAGCGTGACATGTTGTTTACAGGCGGCTACATGTCCGGTTCATGTTCATCCAATCCAAATCCTCCTGTAAAATATTGTTAGATTTGAAGCTTGCAGTTCGTCTGGACTTGAGTCCAAGGCGTAGGTTTACAGTCCTCCTGCTGTAGTATAACAGTGTAGTTTGAGAAATATTGCAGCAGTAAATTAACATGGGCGTGACGCGGTCCTAACAGAAAGTGTGAAATGCATGAGGAGCAGCTGTTTGTGTCGACTGGATTATTGACAAACTCTGACTGTCACAGGCCGCCTCTGACCATAAGACAGTTTCCTGAAATGTTAAATTAGTTAAGCATGTCCTCCAGAGACCGTCGACCACAAAACTCACTGTCTCAACAGTTGGACAGCCCCTGAAAGTCAGTCCTGCCTGCTCTGAAAAGAGAAAGCATTTCCTTACGCAGATCTTCTGGCAGGAGCAATGTGGGACTCCGTCCAGCAGTTGCAAAGTAAATTACCCAATACTCTTAAAGCAAAACAGATACAGGGTGAGGGGCAAATGCGATTACAACTCCTCATAAGACCAATTGTTATTATGTTGAAGGTTGTTCCACTTTTTCTTTTTCTTTTTTTTAATCTTGCCCTCATCTCTCCTGTTAATGCTATTTAAATTTTCCTCTAAACTCGTGTTCAAAGCAGCCAAGTGTCCTACAAAAGCAGCCATCTTTCCAGAATCGGCCTCCATGCAGCAGCTTGTATCTTCCTAGTGCCTTTCGAGCCCAAAGCAGTTATCCATGTGCTCTATATATGGAGTCCATCTGGCTCCTGCCCAGCCAATGACGGTGATGATGAAGGAGAATGAATGGCAGCGAATGATAAAGCCACACAGTTTCTTCTTGTGCAGTGTGGGCTGTGGGCGATGAATCAGAGCGCCTGTACGCCTAACAAAATCATTTTCCAAAAAGTGGTGGCAAGCAGAAAGGAAACCAAGAGCGATTAAAGCTGAAACGATCTGACCACTTTTTTCTTTTTCTTTTTTTTTTTTTTTTTGACTTAATAGTGGGAGACAGATCAAGTTCTTTTTGGTTGAATGTCGATGAATAACTTCTGTTGCACAATATTAGGAAGCTGATATGTGTCTGAGCCTCCCAAAGAGAATCCCTCTGACCTCTTTGTCTGCACAGATGTTGGAGGAGGACGGACGACATGGTGTTACTGGCTGGATGTCCAACTGGCTCGGAAGCAGAGGAACAAAAAGTGTCCCAAACACTCCGCAGAGGCCCAACAGCGGCCAAGGGCTCAACTCGGTAACTATAATATCACACATCAGGAAGTTATTTTAACACAGACACATATCGCATTGTGTGGCGTGTCAAAGTCTTTCACTGGTCAAGCAATCGGACATGACACTGGCAGAACGTCCCTGCAATTATAGAACAAAATCTTTACATGGTCTCCGTGTTTTATCAGAGACCAATAAATCCAGAACAAAAAGAGAAGAACATGATTTGAGTAATGTGCTGCTAACAGTCGCATACATGGCAGTCTGCACTTGTTTATAGCTTTGTAAGTTGGAAAGTGAATGAAATTACATCCTTCAGAGAAAATCTAGGATGAGAAAGAACAGCAGTGCAGCAGAAACTTGCAGGAGGTGGCAGCACGTGGATACGCAGGCAGATACATGCAGAGAAAGCATCTGCTGAATAACCTTGTGCGGGGCTAATAACTTACCATGAAGCTATTATGAAGCTGGTCTCTCACTCGGCGGGCCCAGTTTATGCATTTATGCTTCCTGGATCAGTGAAACGTCTTGGTAGTTAAGCACACCATACTGTCTGCGGTTTCAGTCGTTCTCAGAGATGTTTGTGAAGTTCTTGGAGATGGAGTCCACCCCGTCGCTGCCAGCACCAAGACTCCCAGTCTATGACATCAAGCCTCTGAGCGCCCCGCCTCCGAGAAGAACCAGCAGTGCTGCGTCCAGCACCACAGCAGGTAAACGATCCCTTTGGGAAAACCCGCCAGCAGGATGAGTCTTCCCGTCGTGCTTTATCAATGATGTCAGAGCGGACTTGATGTCTTTGTTAATTCCCAGACACATCAGAGCTTGTTTGAGTTTAAGCCTCTTTCCTCTCAGCAGCTGCAGCCAGCACGCGAGCCAGCGAGTCCAATCCTTTCCTGGCGCCTCGCTCGGCGGCGGTGCCTTTGCTCTCTAGTTCCAGCGCCGGCGGCTCAGGAGGTCACCTGCTGATGAAGCCCATCTCTGACACCTTGCCTTCTTTCACACCTGTGCCGGTCTCGGCCGAGGCCAGTGCTGGAGCCGTGCTCAAAGACCTGTTAAAGCAGTGATCGGCCGCGTGCCAGCCAAACATCTTAATTCATCCGACGAGTTTTACACCACACACACTGAGATATTCGAGAAGGTCAGCCACTTAATTGCTGCTCTATTTCTTTCCTGCCAAAAAGAATGTCCAGGCCACAACTCATAAAGGCTTAATATTGCCTTTTTTGGGATGGATTAAAACTTTTTTTTTTTTTTTTTTTTTGGGGAGGGGGGGTTGCTGAATTGTTCATGCAATTACTGTTCTATGCAACAGTCTCTCCCTTTAGATCGGTAAAAGTGTTTCCTCTTCCACATCATCGTTCGGTGTTAAACCGCAGGCTGGACATTTTCAATGAAGAAAGGAAGCGGAATGTGACGTGGGGGCTACACAGTAGATTTTCACAGAAACTGACATTTTTCTTCCAAGCTTTTATTCATCTCTGAACACAAGTGACCTTGAAAAATCACTGTGTGCAGTTCAATACATGTGAGCTGAGTGTAATTGTCACCTCCATTTGCAGAAGTAAGCGTCTCGGTCCTTCTGTTTTCATCGCATTTGTCTTATGGTTTTGTTTTTTTTTTTTTTATTCTTTTCAACAATGCAGTGAACTGTTTCGGATCCAGGACTTTCCTAAAAAACTCTCTGGCAGCAGCCTGTCTACAGATTTATGTGGTTCAGTACATCTGTTAAAACCATAACGACATTTTTGCTAAATCTTGTCTTCTCCAGACAGCCAGACTGTGATATGCAACAAGCATTGTAATTATGGCTGTAACTGCTGACTGTGGTTGATCAGAGGCTTGAGACTGCTCCTAAGTTTAAGTACAGTACTATTATATAGTTATATATATGTAAATGGGTGGCTTTTTTGTTTTGTTTTGTTTTTTTTCACCTATTTATAGGCACTTAGGAAGTTCTGGAAGTAAAGTGCCTCCATTTTTGCTAATTAGATAGTTGTATGATCAGGATTGTAAATGATTAATATAAATATATATATTTACAAAATGTAAACTGCACATTCAAAAGGTTTTACCTGACTAGAGCTGGCCAGCTTTGAGCTGCTCGACATTTTTGTATAGACAGCAATCGGCCTCTGCAGAAGGAATGTTACAGGGTTTCTCCAGGTGTACTGAGAAAATGTATAGACTGCAAAAGAATTTTGTAGATGTAAAATCTGAAACTCGGAGGCATCAAGCCAGAATTGGATTACCCTGAACTCAAATGATCTTTATCCAGAGGTTAGTACCCGTGACTTAATTGGAATTTCAAATCAAATAAAGGCACTGCTGACCCCTCACTGCTGCTCATTTTGTCATTTCTTTCTCCAAACCCGCGTTCATGCAAACCAGATGTGGCTGCTACTGCGTGGACAAGCCTGCGTTGGCCGCGCCAGATGTTGTATGTGGTGAGGAGGAGGAGGGGGGGGGGGGGGGGTTGTTTATATCTTTGGAAAACAGACACTGTCACTGTGTATGCTTTATGCCTCTTTGCCCCCCAACAGCCCGGCAGCAGCCGCTGTGGGGCCGCGGTCTGTGCGCGCTCTGGCTGGAGGGGGCTGGCTCTCCCTGATTGAATCCAGCTGTGGTGGAAGTGCTCGGAGGGGGCCCGTCAATTTGCATTGCTAAATAATCTGTAGAGCCGACAGAGAGGGGCAGAAACGGCACAGTCCATTTTGGAAAAAGCCTTTTTTCCTGCAACACTTGGTCAATGCGCCGAAGCTCCAGCTCGTCCAGACGGCGCTTGATGAAAACCTGCTGTCGGCTCTCGCGTAAAGGCGCATAGTTCGGGGGGGTAGAGAGGGGGGATCGGGGGGAGAATTCACGGCTCCTCTAAATCTTTCCTCCGAGAGAGCTCAAATAGAAAGTTAAAAAGATGCTTTTTGAAATACGTGGCTTCAGGTTTTGCTCCTCCGCAAGGTCAGTAATCTTCGTTTCCTCGCCTCGCGGATTTAGTTCGAGCCGTCTTCGGTTCCCAGTTTGAATGAATTTTGCACAGCGACACTGTCTCTGTTTTAACAACTGCAAACTCTTTGCAGGATGCTGGCAGCTCTGCTATTTATTCTGCTTTGCGTGCAACCCGGACACGGACAGGTAATGACGGCACCTTCCTGCTTTGTGAAAGTGTTTGGCGGATGGTTGTTATTCTCTGATCGTCTCTCCACAGACCTGCACGGAAGGCTTCGCGTACGACCGCCGGGCCAGGCAGTGTATAGGTGAGACACATGACTGTTGCAGCGGAGGATTTAAAATAAAAATGTAAAAAAAAGAAAGCTGAAGTGTGAAGTGGATCGGGTATTTGGAACCGGCAGTAAATGAGTCACTGGCGCAGATGTTGCGGATGCAGGAATGTCCTTATCGGCGCACCGCTCTGTCTTCCAGATGTGGATGAGTGCCGCACTCTGCCAGATGTTTGCCGCGGGGACATGCGCTGTGTGAACCAGAACGGAGGGTACCTGTGCATCCCCAGGAGCCTGTACAACCAGCCCTACAGGCCGGCCGGCCCGCTGCCGCCCGAGCCCGCCTACCCGGACTCATCGGTGGGATTCTCTGACACCTTCGTCCCCGCCGACCCCAGATCGGTGGAGCCCAGCTACCCCAGGGTGAGGAGCACGGCGCAATGCCTGCTGGGATACACAGCCGCGGAGGACGGCTCCTGTAATGGTGAGTCTGTGTGTCAACGTGCAGAGAGCTGACCTCTGACACCGTATGACAGGACTTACACTGAAGACACTGCAGTCAGGTCCTGATCTGCAGAAACAACAACGATATCAAAGAAAATGTCTTTGCATTCTCCTTAATAAAACAGTTTTACTGCTTTGGGCCACAAAGGCTCTGAAATGAAACCATCTGAGAAGGTTTAGAGAAGAATTGTCTCCTCGGTGGAGCTGCTAACAACCCGTAGACATCTGTATCATGACAAGGAGCCCGACCTGGACACTTCGAAGGCGTTTCAAGCCAGAAATGTTAGAAACACCTGGATTCGTTTTTAACAATGTGTTGTGTTTTATCGGCCTCTAATGTGCTTTTAATCTAAAATCTTTGTGGGTAAAGTAACCAATAACTCCAGCTGCCAGAGTCATGTGAGTAAAGACTTCTGAAACTAAAAGCAGCAAGAAAATGAAATGATAATGAAACATGAGCTACACGTTCACATGTTCAGCACAGTCGAGGCTGGTTCATCATCGCACTCTTACAAACTCCAAGAGAGATTTCAAATGCCAGAGCAGCCAAGTGTGTTGGTCTTATTCATTAGCAGCTTTTGCAGTTTGCAGTTGTTTTCGTACACTAGCTGCACAAAGACTTTGCTTTGGTGTTGATTCCAGGTCAGCATGTTCTCCTGTTCCTCACAGCCAACGGCCCGAAGGTCAGTTTGAGAAATCTGCCACCACAGTGGGTGCAGACGGGGACTGTGGCTCCCCCCAAAATCGAGCCTGCATGTGTCACTCACTTGTTGACAGTTCTTTTTTTTTTTCTGTCTCACATTGTTTTATTTAACTTTTAGGAGCCTGAGACTATGAAAAACTATCAAGATAAGATTAAGAGTCTGCAGACGTGTTACCAGCTCTGGCAGGGTGTTAATGTTCACCATGTTGGTCGCTCACCATCTTCAGCCATCATATTAGCATGCGTGCTAATTCTAACACAGCACAGATGGGAACGCTTAAAGCTTTTTAGCTCCTTTAGCCACAAATCAAAGAATTGGACTGAACCTTTGGATCAGTGTTAGAAGACTCATCCTGAAGGAGCAGGACTGTCTGATGGTTGTTTAATTCACATAAATATACGCCCTCGTGTTACTGGAGGGTCCAGCTTTAAAACCTCTTCAGGGCTCAGTTTCTTGTTAGAAGCAGAAAGATGGAAGGTGGGAAGGCGTCTGCCCTCTGCTGCCGATGTTTGCTGTTTCCAGCCTGAATCTCTGCAGTGACTTTCGTTGAAAGATGTGAATGTTCTGGGAAACACAGCCCCAACATCTGCCCCCTGCTATCATTTATCGCATTACAATGAGACTAGATGGATGAGTTGCTGTGTGGGGAGTAAAAGCCAGAAATGAAATGTAACTTATTAACACTGTGGCTGAATGCAGGAATCCATCAGCTCACAGGGACAGATGCATTGTTTTGTTTTTTTGTTGCGGCTCGGTGCAGCAGCCTGTCTGCCGTCACCCTTCGACTCCTCTCTGAATAATTCTGTTGAATTTTTTACAGTGGCAAGAGATCCCAGCTGTCAGATGAACACTACGTGTCTGACGTTCTCCTCCTCAGCTCTCTTAAATCCATCTCAGCATAATTGCCCCAGTGTGTCTGGCTGAGAAGCTCAGAGTGGCTTCTTCAAAGCCCAAGTAGAGCAGAGTTTGTTGTGTGTGTTTTAATTTTTCTTTTTCTTTTCTTTTTTTTGTGTGTGTGTGTGTGTGTGTGTCATTTTGGATAAATCACCCGTTACTCTGCAATGATTAAAAAACATACACATACAGCACAGTTTTGTTCTCGTTCTGCAAAAAAAGAAAGGCTTCGGCGTTTAGGTCATGCACAAATACGGACTGTTTCTCTTCGTAGGGGAGAAGGCCTGTCAGGGAATCGCTCACAACCTTGTTTGGGTAAACTAGATCATCACAACGCCAAAGATGAGGTAATTTGTTGCCAAATCTGTGCCTGAGCTGGGCCTGGAGAACAGGCATGTCTCTGTGGGGGCCAATCGTAATGAATCCTTACACCCCTGAAGGCTGCTGTGTGTGTGTGTGTGTGTGTTTGTGGTGTGATGTAATGGGCTGTTGATTCATGCAGCTTTTGGGCAGAAACTACACAGACTGTGACTTCCTGTCTGAAAAAGTAACAAACATGTCTTTGTCTCCAGGTTAATGGCACTCCGCTCCATCAGTGTCACTAATCGCACTAGTCTGCGGGAACAATAGAAGAAATTAGCTCTTGGATTGTACGTTTATGCTTCTGTGGCTCTGTTTTTACGAGGCCAGACACTGCAGTTGCATTTTATAATCACTTTTACGGTGTGTTGCAGTTTTATCCGCCTCCTTGCTGATTTGTGTAATCCGTCCTTGCTGCAGTTTACCCAATTGTCAAAAAGATATTTTTTTAATTCTCCCCCCTCTTGAGGTTTTTTTTTCTTGCCGTGCAGATAAATCAAAACCTCCATTCTTCTGGGATGACTTTTGGAGGGGTTTTTTCCAGTGCAGAGATGAGACTTCACTGATGTTGCTGATACGATGCAGTTTGCAGCGGCGGAGTTTGTACCAAAGTTGTTGTCAGTTTCTGAAAAGAAATATTGCTGCTGATGTTTTTTCTTTTTCGAGTTCCGAACGTGATATGCAGTTTATCACTTTCATTCAAAATTACACAGCTCCAAATTTTTATGTGGATGAATTGCAGTTTATGTTTAGTGCTAATCAGCAAATCTGTATGGTGGACGTTAAACGTTACATCAGAAGTGAGCCTTTTCTGCAGGAGCTCCATCTCTCAGCCACACTTTTCATTATTGGCACAAACAGGCTCAGAAGCCATCACATGATGCCTGTCGAGTTAAGATCCAGTTTCACCTCATCTTTTGTCTGTCATTTTCCACGAGGCTGCAAGATTCATTTCCACTCCTAACTCCAGTTTGGAGTATTTTTGTGTTTTTGCTTGAGTTGTAGGATTCCACACTTCCTCTTTGGCTTGAGGAAAAAATGTCCCACCTTGTTGGCTTTTAAAATCCATCAGCTCAGCTCAAAAATGCATGCTTATCCGTCTGAAAACATGTTGGTAACGCATTTCTCATTCTTTTAGAGCTAATGATGAACTTGACTGGCATGTTAATCTTCCATATCCAAAAGCAGCCTTGATCTTACCTCATTTAAAGATTAGTTTAAATCAGGATGTGTGCAAATGTTGTCAAAGTCATTCATTTGTCAAGTTTTCTTACTTTTCCCATTTATAACACACTCTCAGGCGTTTCGAACTAATCCCATCTGTCACATCTTCTCTGAAGCAGATCGGGACTGTCAGCAGTGACTCGAAGATTGTGAGCAGCTTGTGAAACAGTCTATATAAGGAGCTGACATGAAACGCTCCTGCAGCTCGTGTGTATGTTGGAAATCAGCAGTATGGATGCACATGGGGTGCAGATGAGGGCCGCTCAGAGAGCTTTGGACTGGTAACGGCAAGCAGGTGCCCGAGCTGTGTAGCTGTTGGCCGGCGGCCGAACGCCCAGGGCCCCCTCCACCCCCATGAAGGACCAGCGGTCCAAGTTGGCACAAAGGGCAGCAGTCCCACCAACAGACGTTATCGCTTATCATAGCTGCCTGTTCAAACAAAAAGCCAGACTCCCACCCACTTCCCCCCACTGGTTTTCTACAGATTGGTGACTTCATAGTCTGAGAACCATAAACAGAGGCTGGAATTCTTGATATGTCATATCCTCATAAGGAAATGTGGCTATTATGATGAAGCGTGTGAGGAATTCAGATTGTAATCAGAGAAATCTGTAATCCTGTGCAAAAACAATAGGAGGTTGATAATGTATTGATATGCTCGGCGTTGTGCTAAGAGTCCAAATACAGGGTGTTGAAAACCTGAGTGTTGGAGAAACAAACTTTCGGCTCGATGTTTGTCGTAGCCCTGCCCAGGCCAACAGGACTGATGGATGTTCCATTCAATGAGTAGAGAAGGAATCTACGCACCCAACACTTCGACAGTACCATCAAACCCATGCAGGGTTACAGCATCAACACTCAGTATCAGCGCTAAATTTGTCTTTTCTCTCAAAGAGGTAGACAGATTTGTCCCTAAATCTGTCTTCAGTTCTATGTGATTTCTGTGATTCTTCTGTTTTTTGTGCAGCAGCGACCTGCAGGGCCCAGACAGTGGCCCAGTGGTTCTGCCCCTGCTCTCTCTCTCTCTCTCTCTCTCTCTCTCTCTCTCTCTCTCTCTCTCTCTCTCTCTCTCTCTCTCTCTCTCTGTGTCAGCCCCTCTGCACATTTGTATTTTTGTATTTCTACGGTGTCCCTTCACTCATGCAAACACAACGAAACAATGGCTTCTCTTTGTTGTTTTAATGCTTAATGTCAGTTAGGTCTGTCGCACACTTTGACCTTTGTGTGAATGAAAGCTCCACTTCAGACAGTAAGAAAATGACGAACGCCTCCCTCTCTCTGTTGCAGACATTGACGAGTGTGAGACGAACTCCCATCACTGTAACCCCACGCAGGTCTGCATCAACACGCTGGGCGGCTACACCTGCTCCTGCACTGAGGGATACTGGCTCATCGGCGGGCAGTGTCAGGGTGAGAGAGCTGCTGAGATCGCTTCAGGAAGCCAGTCCATTGTTGGTGTACCGGACACTTAGAGAAACTGTTGAAAACCTCTCAAACTCTGGGGGCGTTTAAGGAAACTCATTTTAAAAAAAAAACCATTTGTCACAAACGCCATTGTGATGACAAGCATTTAATCTTCAAAGTAAATGAGCAGGAAAAAACTGAAAGTGTGAGCTGATGGCAGAAATAAATTCTGAGTCTGTGAAGTGGAAAGTTTTCCTTAAACAGTAGAAGAGTTATCAGGACACCCCCTGCTGGCAGTTTCATTACTTAATGACAAAACATTCTGTGGAGTCATTTACTCATTGAGACGGTGTAACTCTGACAGGCCTCCAGTTTCTGCAAATGGACTTTTTTATAAACGCTAATGACCATAACAGCAGTCTGAATGCTACAGAACGGATTGGGCTCTGATGGAGATTACACGTGATTTGTGGTTGATGGCCCAAACTATTCAGAGCCACCAAGTTAAATGACTGAATAGATGGAATGGTGGTCAAATATAAGCCGCTGGGACGAGTCAGAAGTTCCTCTTGTGTTTGTTGATGACCTCATAACCAGTTTGTCTTTTTGCTTTTTTCCGCCAGATATTGATGAGTGTCGCTATGGTTACTGCCAACAGCTGTGCGCCAACGTCCCCGGTTCTTACTCCTGCTCCTGTAACCCCGGATTCATCCTCAACCCAGACAGCAGGACCTGTCAAGGTGCACAAACGCACACACAAGACACAACTTCACACACATCTCCCCTGTTGTGTTAAGTATTGTCACCTTTCCCTCCAGATGTGGATGAGTGTGAAGACGAGCCGTGCAGCCACGGCTGCTTCAACACCTACGGCTCCTTCATGTGTAACTGTGACGAAGGCTTCGAGCTGGCGTCCGATGGCACCACTTGCATTGGTGAGCAGAGATTTTATCCACTGAATGATCTTATGAGTCTGCCTTTGATAACTTTCATGTGTCATGCTCCAACAAAACTAATATTTTCTGTTCAAATTTCCCACATCGCTGCTATCAAGAATTGAAGAGTTGATACCTTTAGAGACTGAAACATTTTCGGCTGAGACATTTTTAAAATGTGCATTTGAATTTGAGATGCACCTTCTTTCAGTTATAATGAACTGCTCATCCTGTGCAGTCCGTCCCAGCTCAGGTTGGATGTCACCTGCAGCTTCTGTAAACCAACGTGTGTGGACTGAAGGGAGGAAATCCGTTCAGCTGTGCTCACCGGGCTGTTTTCTGATGAGCGTTAATCCAGATTTTTATTCCCCGTAGACCTGGATGAGTGCAGCTTCTCTGAGTTTCTGTGTCAGCACAGATGTGTGAACACACCCGGCTCTTTCTCCTGCATCTGTCCGCCTGGATATTATGTGTACGAGGACGGCAGGAGTTGTGAAGGTAAAGGCCAGGACCGGAGCTCACGACACAGCTGTTCTTTTTTCATGTCAATTCAGCAGCAGCAGCTGACACATATTCAGGAAAATGTAATCCCGCTTAACCGTTTCATCCACTGTGTCAGAAATATTTTCCATCTGTCCATTTATCTTTGTGGAGTTGAATACTAAAATATTATGTTGAATGCGTTTAAGGAAATGAGCAAATTGATTATCAGTTTTGGTATCAGCTAAGGTTTAATTTGATAGAATAATAATTCGTTTTCAGAAACATACGTTCTCATTCTCCGAAGTGTTGATGTCTCATACATGTTGCTTCATAAATGTTGTTTCTCTGATGATGATGATGATGTTTTAACTGACTCTGACTGTTGTGTGTTTGATTTTGAAGACAGCAATGAATGTGACACTGGTAACAACACCTGTACAACAGCACAAGTATGTTTCAATTTCCAGGGAGGCTACACATGCCTGGATCCTTTACAGTGTCACCCTCCTTACATCGAAGTTAGTGACAAGTGAGTGTTTCCTCTCAGGCTGTCAGTCCTGTTCACGTTCACGTTCACTTCCTGAATGCAGAGTCACGTGACATCAGTTAACGCTGCCCGTGTCTCCTCCTGTGCAGTCAGTGCATGTGTTCAGCTGAGAACCCTGCCTGCAGGGACAAGCCCTTCACCATTCTGTACCGACACATGGACTTGTCGTCGGGGCGCAGTGTGCCTGCAGACATCTTCCAGATGCAGGCCACCACGCGCTACCCAGGCGCCTTCTACATCTTCCAGATAAAGTCGGGCAACGATGGACGGGAGTTTTACATGAGGGTGAGTCCATCTGAAATGAACTGGATGCTCCACTAACCCACAGTTAACACAAAGTCGCCTCAGAGGAAGAAAATGAGCTGCTTCACAAATCTTTCCGTTGACGGTTTATGAAAGAACTATGATGAAGTTGTAAGATGACATAAGTGTTTGCACAGCCGTAGCTGCCCCTGAGGGAGCCTTCTGTGTGAACCGACAGTAAAATAAATAAAGCGGGGCGCAGTTGAAAAATATAAAATTCATCTTTACATAAATGAGAGTTATACGGATTTCTAATTAATCATTCATCGTTACACTTGAATCTGCTCACAACCACATTATAGCAACATGGAGAACAAACATACTGACAGTTGGACAACAGAGTAAATAAATGAGCAGACAAAGAAAAGAGCGCCACCTGCAGGAAGTCGCCCTCTGTCGCCAGAGAAGGGCAGCTGTCTGTGTTTCACATTGTCACTGTGCCAGATCATAAGGTCAATATTTATCAAGCAATGTCTGAATAACTCCACAAACAGGATGTGAATGCTTAAAAACCAGAACTGGATCCCACAAATCTGTCCAGTGAGCCAACAAGGGATTCAGTGGTGATAAAGAAAAACAGAAAAACCACAGAAAGCCCCCCCTCCTTTCAAACAAGAGTTTAACTCCAGGGTAAAAATCAGGCCTTTGCTGCCCCCTATGGCTAAAGGCTTTGAATTTACTGCCCCCCTGAGGTCAGCAGTCTGCACCTGCCACTGATGATGTGTGAGGTTTTCCTCTTTCTGCCCTCCAAATCTCTCAGGGCTCATAATCCAAGCACATAACTCCAGAAGTGGTTTATGTATTTAGATCTGAATGTTTGATCCCCAAAAAACGAGTCACCGTCACCATCCGCCTCTGTGTATATTCAACAGTCTGACAGTCTGTGGATTTATGTGCACATAAAGTCTGCACCGCTCACAAAGCGAAAGAGGCCGTCCATTTCATCATAAATCACCTTTTTGTTGAAGAACAGATTCTTCATCAAAAACCATGAAAACATCATTCATTCGGCTCCAGTGTCGTTTTTTACAGCTGACCTGTCCTGCTAGGAAAAGCACAGAGATAAAAAATAAAACTGAACAGCTTCTTCCTGCGAGAAGAGACAGTTTTATCTTTTTGGGCCTGATGGCTGAAAAGAGGGAAAATGTTAAACACACTTCAGGATGCAGCCAGTAGATGGAGTTGTGTGTGTGTGTGTGTGTGTGTGTGTGTGTGTGTGTGTGTGTGTGTGTGTGTGTGTGTGTGTGTGTGTGTGTGTGTGTGTGTGTGTGTGTGTGTGTGTGTTGAGGAGAAAGACTAAAGAGTCGTCGTGATATTCCTCACATTCCTCCTTTTTGTCTTCACAGCAAACCAGCAACGTGAGCGCCACCCTGGTCCTGTCGCGGCCCATCAAGGGGCCCAAGGAGGTGGTGCTGGACTTGGAGATGGTCACCGTCAACAACGTCATCAACTTCAGAGGCAGCTCCATCATCCGTCTGACGATATTCGTATCGGAGCACCCGTTCTGAGGGTCACGAATCAGGCCGCACTCCGCTGCAACTGATGTAATGCTTTGTTGTTTGAGACAGCTCATCACTTTATTTTTCTAAACGTTATGTCATCCTCAGTAAAGACTCAGCCAAGTTCTGCTGATGGGAAAACGAATCCCCGCCCTGTTTTAATGGACACTGAGCTTTTACGGCTGCGATATGTACTTTCGACACAGGGGGATATTTATGGTGTACAATTTCTGACATCCTCTATTTAGAAAATGACCTGAAAAATGACGGAAAACACCGCCACTGATCCTCAGTGTGTCCTCAGCAGAGTCCCCCCCCAGTTGTCTGTGAATCTCCATCCCTTCAGATAAGCTTTGAAAGTCACTGAACCACGATCTGAGAAATGTTTGGGTTTTTTTCTTCTTTATGAAACAGGAGGAGAGCAGGTTATCTGAGCAGAAGTGTAATTGTGCATTTGGAAGTGGTGATATCTGAAATGATGTAACAAACAGTCATTAACTGAATTATTGATCACAGTTTCTTTTAGACCAATAAATGTCTTCACACAACCGTCCCTGGCATGAGCACACTGCTGAGCTGATCACCCAAAAAGGAGGAAAATGTTGCCGACTTTTCTTCCTTTTACTACAAATGAGTCAAATCCTTTTTGGAGATTTCTGTAGTCTGTCATGTTTGTCCTAAACGCCCGGAAGGAAAAATGTGGAGCAAAAGAAATCATCTCAGAAAGTGACGAGAACGGCTGGAGTAAGACAGGAAAAGTAGATTTCTGTCATCCGATCCAGGTGTCACGAAGCCTCGTTTATAATTGTAGTCTGATTTAAATTAGGCTGAGAAGCAAAAAAAAAAAAAAAGGTTTTTTCTTCAGAGTTGAGATTAGAAAAGATGAAACTTAGCTGTATTTATGAGGGAGGAACAGGAGTGGATCAAGTTCAATCAATCAATCATTTGGAACACAAATTAAACTTTAGTTTTATCACGAGCAGACGTAGGGACTTTGGGAGGCACTTGACATATTTGGATTCTAGAAAAAGTGTAACTGGACAAATAATTTTAGAGGGAATGTGAAGCTGCGACACAGAGAACCTGCAAAGCTGAAGGCCGGTTCACTGAACCTGAGTTGGGTGTGAAACATTTGAGAACCCAACAATGAATCCGGATTTGAGGGATTAGCACTAAATCCCCCACAATTTGTTCGTGTGCTTTATTGTTGCATTTCATTTTTATTAACTAAAAAAAAAAAAAAAAGAAAAACTCTACCTAGGAATGTGAGCCAGGTGAGAAAGTGAAAGTATGACGAGTCTGGATCTGAGTTTCTGGAAGGCTGATGTGGACAGAGTTCAGGATCAGAGGAGGAACACAACAGTGAGCACACAGTGATATTCAAACAGCTATTTGTCCGGGAATTGGAGCGAGAGAGGGAGGGGGGAGGAAGTGAGGGAGAGGGAGGGAGGGAGAGAGAGAGTGAGTGAGGGAGGGAGAGGGAGAGTGAGTGAGGGAGGGAGGGAGGGAGGGAGAGTGAGTGAGTGGGAGGGAGGGAGGGAGAGAGAGAGAGGGAGAGTGAGTGAGTGAGGGAGGGAGGGAGGGAGGGAGAGAGAGGGAGAGAGAGAGAGAGTGAGGGAGGGAGGGAGAGAGAGAGAGGGAGAGTGAGGGAGACCTGTGAGCTCGGTGGCTTTTCTCTCCAGTCGGCCGGTGAGAATGAACAGCACAGTTGGATGTATGAAGTTTGTTCTTCGTCAGTGAACGCATCGTGTGGGTAAGTGAGTATTTCTGACACTTTTCTGTTGTTAAGTAGGTGAATATTTAATTATTGCTGTTTCATGTGCATGGACTGTTTCATAGATTCTTTTATCTGCCTTCAACACAAAGACACAAACACTACAAGGTCAAACGTGTTGACCAGTAAAAAAAAACAAACAAACAAACAAAAAAAAAAAAACAGACCAATTTAAATGGAGCAATGTAGATTTTAAAACTTTCTTTATGATCAAAATTTATTCTGCTATCTATTATAACTTCTTTTTTTTGTAGCATTTTGTTGGCTGCTGTTGAAATTAGCATTAGATGGAGGCTTCATAACAAATTGAATTGGATTTATGAGACCAGCAACCGAGAAACTACAAGATTACAAGATTTTTGTACGCAACCAAATTTTCAAGCGATCTTCTGTTGGAGGGTTGTAAGTTTTAGGCTCTAACAGTATTATTCCACTAATTTTGGGAGTTGGATTGAACTTTGAAAGACCTTGGAACCATAAAAATAATCCTGATTTTCCAGTTTTCTACCAAACTCATGAAATCTGAACACAGTATGACACATTTCAGAATCATAGCATCACATTTTTGTCTGTACAGTGTTACTATGTGTGACTTTTGGGTGGACTGTGCTACTTTAACACGTCTGTCTGGGACGTATTCAGAGCCAGAAATCAAAAGTGTGACTGTTATGATGACATCAGCACATTTATGAGCACTAGGTGTGGCATCATCACAGCTTATCACTGAGGATTATATCGGCTGATTTTTGGGGATTATAAATTTGTTGTATTATCACCTCCTGAGTTTTGTGTGTGAGATTTATTTGAATTGAAATATTTCCAGTTGCAGCCATGGAGTGCCTCAAAAACTGCTGCAAGAACTTTGTGAAGAAAAAGTCAAAGGAGCAGGAGACCCAAGGTAAGCTGAGGCGTCCTGGGCAGCACGCCGAACAGCTTGGACCGACTGCTGAGCTTCTGACTGTGTCCTCGTCTTTGCTTTCTAGTGATCAAAGTGAAGATGCCTGCTCACAAGGCGTCGTCCTCAGGGCGGGAGTCAGAGGAAGGGAGGCCGGGGGTCACGGAAGACTACCTCCTGTCCAAGTTGCCCCCAGATGGCAGAGAGGTGCCGTTTGTCCTGCCGACCTTCAAGGCCTCCTACATCCAGCCCAGAGGCGCCCGCTTCCCCAATTTACAGTCCGGGCTGCAGAGTACGTACCGCCTGCCAAACACGGTGTCCCTTTGTTTGACGTGAAGAGCTGCCATAAAACCTCATTCATGCACGTTTCATTAACTCGGTGGTTGCTCAGGAAAAAACCTCAGATGTCAGATTGTACAGAGACGAGGAGGGCCTGTTTCTCTATTGTTTTAGTTAGCCGATGGAAGTGCCTAACCTCCAATCCTGCTGTCGGCCTGCAGGTTCAGCCCGATGTACGTACGCAGACAGGAAGGCAGAGCTGCTGGGCTCCAGTCCTGTGACCTACAGCCCAGAGTCCAGCTTCCACCAGGGGAAGGTAGTTGAATACATCTCCCCCGGCTCGACCCGCCGCGACACACTGAGGAACAGAAACTCCAGTCCACAAAGCCAAGGTAGGCCCGACCAGCGACACCCAGCAGCCACAGCTTCATCCAACCTCTCAGGCCGTAACATCAGCTTAAGTTAGCACAAGGCTGATAGAGGAACACTGGAAGTGCACAGGATTTCGTTATGTAACCAACAGAGAGAAGAGTCAAGTGATGACAGGAAACAGAAAGCCTACTGCATGTATCCCCGAACTAATAACACATCAGGGCAGATGGACGTCTGTTGACAAAATCCCAAATAGGAGAGCTCAATAAAAGTATCTTCCTGTGAACTGATGGTTTCCTCCCAGGTTGGACGCTGAAGCCAGGCGGCCAGCAGCGCCTCAGCAGCTCCATGTTTGATCTGTCCAGCCCTCAGAGTCACATGCAGGTGAGCTGGTTCTCTATCTAATCTGTGTTCACACAGCGTTTCTCACCCTGTGTCAACTGAGACTAATATAGTTTTATAGTTTCCACTGTCCTCAGCAGCGTTGTGGAAAAACTGCAACCAAGTGAAATAAGCTGGTATTTTGAGTTATGGGGCAAAGTCGCTCAGCAAGACTTCACACTGAGGAACTCACTACAGCAGCGTAAAAGCTGCACGGAGGCTCAAAGGTGGAGTCTTTCAAACCGACAGGAACTACAAAGTAAAAAAAAAAAAAAAAAAAAGCATTCAAAAGATTCAAAAATTGATCAACATTTTAGGAAACAGAGGTTTTCTTCTCGAGTTAAAGATCGAAATGTTAGAATCTGTGCATGAAAAATGAAACTGAAGTGAGCAGTTCATAGCTGCAGTCGGATGTTGGAAACTGAATGGGGAAATAACTTTCCCTGCATGCATTTCTGTTTGCTCCGTGTGATTCAGCTCCATCATGTGTGATAATGAAGGTACTTATTAATTATCTTGGGCAAAGGGATTATTTAATCAGTGATGAAATTTGGGCGTATTGCTTTCTCATGTGAATCATGTGGTGTTGTAAATCTATCTGTGTTTTTTTTATCTTTTCTTGACGTGAGTAGCTCACGCTGCTAAATAAATAAAGACGCAAATTGAATATCACAGCCAAAAGCTTGGTAAAGACAACGTGTCATTCATGTTTCTCGGACTCACTAACATGGATGCACAGGAATTCTGCTCACTTTTCTTCCTTGAAAACAGCATCATGTGCTGTGTGTGCCATCACAGCTCAATGAAAATGTTTAGTTTGGCAACATCATGGGCAAACAGTAGTAAGTAATAAAAACACAAAAGGGAGTGCACCTCGGAAATAGATTGAACATTAACAAATAAACTGGGGTTTCCAGGCTGAAGATGTGAAGTTAGAAGACAAACCTCTTTACGTAAGAGCCGGTGAGCGACGATGATTTTCAAAGTTGTGGCAGATCTGAACGAAGAATGACGCCGTCGGTCTTTCTGCCATTTTGCCAAACTCAAAATGTGGCCTGAAGAGGATGAATCCTCCGGTGCCACCAGCTGTTTTTTATTTTCATCCCTCACGACACCTTTTTCATTCATGGTTTCAAGAGGATGAACCCTTTCTTATTTATTCTTTAGACTGATGACCAGATATCTGCTTTTTGACACCGGTGGCATCTTGTGCGTACCTTTCACAGGGACGCCGGGCTAAAGTTTGGAGCAGCAGGCTGGACTCTCATATAGAGTCAGAAAACAAACAAACAAAGAGTGTGTTGTCCCGTCCTGACCTCATCTGTGTGTTCGCTTTTACCTGCAGCGCTTTGACTCCGTCTCCAGTGTCCCCAGCAGCACATCCTCCATGAAGGACTCTGTTGAAAGCAGCCTAGGTAACAGAAATCCAGATTTATCTCCACATCACTTCCCCTTTCAAACTCTCCCTTTGGATCTCTTTATCTAGCAGCTTTGTCTTGGTGAGGGAAACAAAAAAACGGGCCTCACACACCCCAACATGACGAAATCAGATTAAGATCATCCTGCATTGTGGAAACATAAAAGGGCAGCCACACTAATCACTTCCAAATGTTTTCACTGTAGTCGGTCATTGAAAATCAGAGATAAGCCTCCTTTCATAACAACTGCATTATTCCCTGATATCACAGTTTGTCTGAAGTCTTCGTTCTTCTGATTGCAGTTCATGTTGGATGTGCTTTAACAAACTGTTAAATATATGTCAGACGTTTGAATTGTAAATATTCTACCTATATTTTCTTCGCCTTGTGCTGGGAACAGATTCCATCACCCTGTCTGGGGACGAGCGTGAGCTGGGGAAGGTGTGTGTCCAGCTGAGCTACCAGGAGGCTCTGGAGCAGGTCTGGATCACTGTGGTCCAGGTAAGGTTACACGCTGAGATTAGAGGCGAGCAGAGGAGGACAAAAACGTCCACTGTGCTGCTCAATGGAGCCTTTGTTTGTCCAGAATACGGGTTTCTGTTAGCGCCGCTCAGTCAGGAGGAAAAGGTTGATTTTTAAAGATCACAACTGTCTAAAGCACGGTCTACCTGAGGCTGCGTGTATTTATGTAAAAGGCCGAGCAGGCAGAGAAATCTTTATTTTATCCAAAAGTGAAAGAGAAGAAGAGAATTCAGTGAATCATTTAAAGCCAACAGAAATTAAAAAAAAAAAATACCAAAGCAGGAAATACGACAAAGCAACTGGAGGACAGATGTCCGCCCCTCATTTTGAACCATACAGCCTCTATCTTTGTCTTTGTCTCTGGATGTGTATGTGTGAGGTGAGACCGGATTATTATTTCTGTTGTCGACTGTCACTGAAGATGTTGGACATTGTGTCTTCTCTGCTGTTGATTGATTTCGGTGTTGCACTTGAACTACCCATTGGGAGATTTGACCAACGGGAGTCCAACCAATGTCGGAACTGTTTTTACAGCATAAAATGTTACACATTTCTCCCCAAATAAATCTTTTTGACCGTCGTTTTGCTGCCTGCATTTGTCCTTTTTGATAAGTGAAGCAGTTGTTCCTATGAATAGATGTGACCTGCCAACTAACACTTTATTTTTCCTCTTTTCTTGTCAGTGCTCAGACCTCAACCTTCCTCCAGATGGACTGGAACAACAAAAGATTGGATTTAAAGGGATCATCACCATCCCCAAGCCCATCCAGTTCAAAAGCTCGGTTAAAGAGTTCCGTCAGGTAACCGTTTTCTGTGAACACGATTCACAAAATTCACAAAGCTGATTGTAATGAGAAATGCTGCAGTTTGACTCTTCCGGTCAGAGAGGCAGTCTGGTTTTATCGTTCCCGACTGTGGCAGGAAGAGTCTAATCTTTTCTTTCTGCTCCTCCTCTTTAGGATATGACCTTCATGGAGACCTTTGTGTTTGCACTTCGTCTCCAACAGTTGCGCTGCAGCGCTTTAGTGCTGCGGCTGCAGACGCACAACCCGAAGAAACGCACGGTGGCCGAGTGCGTGCTCTCCCTACGGCTGCTCGGCCCTCAGGAGACGGACCACTGGCTGGACCTCAGCCCTCCGTCCAAGTCCTCCGTGAGTGATCAGTAAGCCCTGGCTCTCTAACGAGTTCAGGTTCATGTCCGCTTATTGTTTCCATCACCTTGTTTTTCTGCCGCTGGAGGGAAAGAGAGAAACAGTTTGAGGACAATTACCAGGAATTTAAAGAGCTGTTATCACGAACCAGAAGCAATTTCCCTCCATCCATCATCTATACAGGTCGCCACATAACGTCTCGCAGACAGACACACACTTTAGAGTCATCAGTGAACCTGATGGGTACTGTACGTCTTCAGGCCGGGGTCTGAACCCAGAACGTTCAACAAACAACAGTGACAAAGCAACACTTTCATCATGGATGTCTAAACTTCACAATTTCTTCCACCAAGGCAAAGCGACAACCGGACGTCAGAAATGAGCGCACTGATAAATCAGTGCTCGGTTCGGTGCTGGATGTCCAGCGTGGCTCGCTGCCTGTTCTCGGCTGCGGCTGATGATGTTCCCGCCGTCCAGCTGTTGGGGCCAAGAGTGAAAACTCTGTGTGGGAATATTGTAGATTTTTACTACGTATTCTTCACCATTTCCTCCAATGGCCTCTGTCTTTTATCACCACTTTGTATGTGCTCAGTAAATAAGAACAAAGCACTGTGAGCCTCATAAAACTGTCCCCATGATGCATTGCAGCCCGGTGGCTAGTACCGTACCAACCTTGTTGCGTAATCTTCGAGAAAAACAGAGAAAGGGTGTCCATTAAGGGAAATTGAGAAATAGGCTTCTATTATGAAAAGAAAACCAAAGTGCAGATTGTGGAAATGTAAATCTGAAAAGTCGGTCAGAACATTTCCACAGTTCGGCTGATAAATGAGTGCACGTCCAGCCGGTGACAGTAAGATGTGAGTGTTTCTGCACTTAGGGGATCGTCACTAAGCTTTCAGAGGAACGGCTTCATTCAGCTGGTGATTTCACCCATCTGCTGGACACAAAAGAGCCAAATTGGCCAAATCACCATCTTAAAGGCCGAGACTGCTGAACTGGTCTGTCAGAAGGAAAGCAGCGGCAGCGTTTGCAGAAGAAGTCGTGCAGCTGGTGGTCTGAGATGAATCACACAGCTGCAGTTTGGTGTTAAAATCAGCATCCTTTTAAGCCTACAGCGATAATTAGCAGGTCTGCCAGAAAACAGCACAGTTTTAATCTGCTTGTTTGTCGACTAGAAAATTCACACAGAACAACTGTGTAATGCTAGAGACCCAAATCTCACCACTCAGACTTGCTTTTTCATTTATATGCGTAATTAGTGTAATTATCCATTTAAAAAATGGAAATGTCATCAGTGTTATCCACACTTTGGTCTGGTGTTAAATAACCAGCCTGGCAGGGGTTCCCGGGATTAAAGGCCCAAATATTAAACACCTCAAACTGTACGTTTGATGCCAAAACATGGGCGGCTGATGCACTTTGGGCTTTTTAAAATCATTACATCGTTTTGGCTTTCAATCAAATGTCACTCTGTTTCAGCTTTATGATCGCAGACTCCTACAGCGTCGCTCCATTTGGCACCAAACAACCACCCCGACAGTTTGTAGGTAGAGTCGTGATTCAAGGTCGAAATCTGAACAGTGTCGGTCTGGTTCTGATAAAACTTTGATTACAGATGAAGCATCTGAGAAGATAAATATTTACTTGGTGCTGGTAACTGTTTTGCTGCTCAGTGTCCTTTATGTGTCTGTTCATTCCAGGAAAAAAAAAAAAAAAAAAAGGGAGAGAGAGAACAATGGCCAGCTCTCTACGTGCCAACAAGGAAATCATACTAAAATGTTTCCATTCAGATGCTGCAGCCTTTTGGAAAAGGAAATGCTTTTTTTTTTTTTTTTAAAGCAGAAAGACCAAAACAGAGATTTTTGAATTCGGTCATCTATCGTCTCACATCCATAAGATCCGTATCGAGGAAGAGCAAAATAGATGCTTGTCGTGGAAAAATGTTTTATGTATCCTAAATTGAAATTGAGTTTTTGCTCTTTCAGGTGTCCCACTCCGAGCTGCACCTCACCACCTGCTTTCAGCCGGTCAACGGGCGCATCCAGGTCCAGATCCTTGCTGCCCAAAACCTCCCAGCATCCTCCTCGCCTCTCACCCAAGGTAGGCGCCGCCGGTTAAACGCCCCTAAATGTCCTACAGCTGCAGTAAATAACTGCACCTCCTCCACCTTTCTGAAGCGTTCTTCGTCAAGGCCGAGATGCACCAGTTGGGGCGGATGGTGATGAAGAAGAAGACCCGGGTGGCGAAGGCCTCGGGCTGTCAGTGTCAGTGGGCGGAGTCTTTTCACTTCCACCTGGCAGCTTTAGACCACGACTGCTCGCTGTCCGTCAAACTGTACAGCCGCAGCTCTGTCAGGAGGAAACAGTGTCTGGGCCAGGTGAGTTCATCTGCCACGAATCCCCGGTCTCCCAGTGATGACGTGTTCGTAACGCAGACGGCTGCTCGTTATTGCTTATTGAACAAAGGTGAAAGACTCTTCATGAGCCGGCTGTTCTGGAGCTTTTTACCTGATCTCTGTCAGCCTTTACTGGAAAAACAGTTGTTTTTTCAACAGCTGCAACAGTTTCCTCTAGGCTGGTAAAAAAACTGCTGTGCATGCTAACTTTGCCTACGTAGGAAAGTCAAAACTCACAAATGGATCCTCTAAGAGGAGTAAAATGAAAACAGGACTAATGCGAATCTGCATTTTTTGATTTATCTGATTCTAAAGTAGCGTTCTTGCTCACTTAAAGGCCAAACTGTTGATTCTTCTGTCAGGTCCAGCTGGGGTTCGACAGCCCCGTCCCCGAGGCCGTGGAGCAGTGGAAGGACATGATGGCCCACCCGGAGAAGGTGGTGGCGGCGTGGCACAGGCTGAGCAGCTGCTGAGCCTCTTCCTCTGCTTTCCTTTTGTCACGCAGCCTCAGTGCTGCAGCTCTCCTCTGATGGACCAGACTGATTTCCACAGACACGCTTCAGGTGGTGTACACGGGGATTCAGAACAAAGTTTAGACGCTGGAAAAAGAAAAATTGAGGATTTTATTTAAGCAACAGTGAGTTTGATTCGTGGCCAATAACGGAGCATTTAGCTGTATATAAGTCCGCTGTATAAAACAGCTTTTTAGTCTGAAGGTCGCCACTCTTTTCACAAGCAGAGAAAGTGACGACAAAGATGAACGTACTGTGTTAAAGCTTCTGTGTTATTACTCTGTAAATAAAGCCCAAGGTGAAGCATTATATTCTATATTTTTCTTATTGTCAACACGCCCATAAAAAGAACGCTCACCTGTTATTCAATACTTTTTGACTTCTATATCCTGTCTCGGACTCTTGGCCTAACCCTGTAGTCTGAAAATGTAAATATTTAAGAGGGTTTAAAAGATCATGAGCATCAACATTTTGTTTAACGGCTGAAGTAGTTTGGGAACGCATTCTGTAGGTAAACATTACTAATACAGGAGCAAATATTATATTCTGAAGACTACTTTCAGCTCTGGATAAATTCACATTCAGTTTATTGGAAAATGTGTGTTTCTTTCATTGCATCCTTGAAATGAAATGATGTCTCAACCAGATCACCCAAAAACGCTTTAATCGTGTTTGGACAACGATTGATTAACTTGACCATGAGTAATTTTAGCGTTTGTATTTTTGCAGATTTGCGTGCAGGATTTAAGTCACTGTTGATTTAGACTTTTCATGGGATTTATTGACAATAAGAAATAAATAAAAGAGCAGAGGTTTCCTTTGATTCCACAGGAGGTGAACTGCTGTAGAAAGTTCATAGGATGTCATGTTACTGTACAGCACTGCAGCAGATGTATCAAACCTTACAGTAGCTGTATGCTTTTATTTTAAAAAAGCACTTTAATTTTTTTATGTATTTAATGTTTGATGTTGAAAGTTAAAGTGATTTAAAGGGAGCTGACGTCTGAAAACATCAAAGTGTAGTTAGCTTGTGTATTTCTAAAACGACGTAGAGAAAAGAATGTGAAATAAACGGTTCGACCAGAAGTTTGTCGATGGTCTTTGGCTGTAAGTCGGATTTAATAAGCACGAGAACATCTGGGAGAATTGAAGGCAGGCGGAGGTCTGCAGTGTGTTCATGACACACAGTGTGCACGACTTGTAAAACAGGTCAACATCCATAAACCACTGTGTCATCAGTCACCTGTTATTGAAGGGGCCACAGATTGAGAAATCTCAAGGCAAACAGCCAGAGAACCTGCCAGAGAGTGTCTTAATGCCCTGAAGCATCTTTTTCTTTTTCTACCTCACTTTTTATCCTCCAGGGGATCTATTGTCATCACTTTATGAGGGCACTTTCGTCCCCAACATGAGTGGAAGGATGACAGAAGATGACATTGTAGAACAATCGCAACTATTTTCCAGTTGAAAGGTTGAACAGTTTGAAAATGATCATGCCTCCCTTAAAAAAAAAAACAAAAAAAACTAACCTATCATAATCTCCAGAAACAAGCGAAATCTGATTCCTTACTTGCAAGAAATCATCTTCAACCATCTTCACGTTTAAATAACGAATTTTCTCCATGAAGTGAGAATTATGATAAAACCCTCAGGTTTAGGATTTGAGGGTTTCCTGTCTCCTTGTCAGTCTCCTGAAGAGTGAGACTGACCGGCGACGCGTTTTATGTAACCAGCTGTGGAAGAGAGCGTACAAACACACACCCAGAGAACAATAAGTCTGTGGACCAAGAAAACAGTCCAGCAAGTGTTTGCGTTTTAAATGTATGTGACCAAGACAACCGGGCGCTCCACGTGAGCTGACGTGCGTCAGAGCCATTCATATCCTGGCGTGCCAAAACACCATCATCTCTCTTTTTTTTTTTTTAAACGTAATTAATGTTTGATTAATGGTTAATATTACACAGAGGGCATTCCAGACACACCTTAACTTGTATCCTGACTCAACACTCAGCTGAGTTTGTTTGACTTCGGCTCGAGAAAGGAGCTGGAGCCTCAGAGGCAGGTTATTGTTTCCCTTTCTGGCACTCAGTTTGGACGGCACATTCCCATTGTTTCTTTACTGCATGCTTGTATGTGGAGGATCCCTCACTGTGGAGACGCAGAGCTCACAGAACTGAAGAGAGGCATGAGTGTCATTTACAAATAAAAGCCTTCATTCATAATAAAAAGGTGCAAGTTTATTAGCACTTGCTGACACATTGTTGGAAAAAAAAAAAAAACTACTTCAAGGTTTTTGCAGAAAAATAATCAAGACATCTTTCCAGAAGTCCTTTCTGAAGTCCTGCAGGTTTACTGCAGAGGAAACTGTAAACTGAATGTGAGAACAGAGTTGAATGAATCTGTGAATCAGAACAACTTTAACAGCGTTTATATTTCTCACTTCCTGGCTAACCCTTACGGATACGGATCTTTCTGCAATAAGCTAATATCCCCAACAAAACAGCTGCACCAAATGCAAATGCATGAATGTTTCCACGCATATCTGTCTAACGGACACCTGGAATTTATCAGAAATCAATTCTGCAGAAAGGCCTCTTGTCAGTTTTCGAGGTCTGTAGCAGAAGCAGCAAGTTAAACTCCTAAAGACCTCTCACTGAGAAAAGCCCAAGCGTTACAAATAATGAATAAGGACTGTTTTATTCTCGTGTTCCTGTCAGACATGGCAAAGTGGCAGTGAGCTGACGTACCCCATTCCAGGAACCTGCAAAGTGAAGCAGCATTATTTTGATAATTGACAGTTTTCCTCTAGCTGGCTCTGGGCTATAGTTTAAAGTCCAAACAAGCTGAATCCAACATTCTTAAATTTCTTCTTCCACAGCGAACCTGCTGTTGTTTCAACGCACGACATGTTTTCAGCAAACAGAATGAAACGGAAAGCAGAGCAGAGGGTGACTCATTTCCAGGAATGATGCTGCAAGTAAAAAGCCTCTTCCTTATTCTCCTCTGTCTTTTGTGAGGAGCAGGAACCAGGAAATAAAAAGGCTCTGCTGCTGCGACCACATGTGGCCCACATGTGGAGTCTCAGCAAATAATCGTCTTTCATCGTTCTCATTAAGCAGGTATCTGTGCACTTCTAAGAAACCACCAGGAGAGGCCTGAGTCCAGCAGCTGGGTTCCTGTCGGTGTGGGAGGTTTGTGCTCGACCACCAGCTGCTGCCTTCCAATCAAAATGGGATAAAACATCTTTCATCGTCTGTCTGGAGGGTTTTCAGCTCCATGTCCCGGACGGGGAATTAAGTTATTATGGAGTGAAAACATTCCAGAAATCATGAGTCTTCACTTAAACATCCACACTCGCTCCCAAGGAGTCAGTCTGCCCTCCTGTGAGCACGAGCAGAAACTGCAGGACTGACTGGAGGCCACACGGTGTTGAGCAAGGCAGGAGTGGTGGTTGTGTGTGTCTGGGTGTGAACAAGGTGACGAATGTAATGAGTTAAAAAAAAAAAAAACACACACACACCTCCCCTTCACAGTCAAAACCTCCTGAGCAGGCAAGAAGAGGCAGATCACACTGAACAGGATGGATTCAGACAAGAAAAAGATAGTTCAGAAGGAAGGATTCATGGTGAAGAGGGTAAGTCAAATATCTAAAAATCTAAAGTTGTGATGTGGATTTCATTGAGTCAGAGCGGCAGATCAGAATCAGGAAGTCATGATTTCATGATCAGATCTCCAGATGAGAAATAAAGTTTTGACTGATCTAAAATCCACCCTTCCGTCTTATCTGAATCCAGGGTCACCTCGTCCACAACTGGAAGGCGCGCTGGTTTGTGTTGATGCCAGACAAGCTGCTGTATTACAAATACGACGGCGGTAAAAGGGACTCATGCCAGCGAGGAAAAATCATGCTGAAAGACTGTGTGCTCACCTGCCCTTATCTGGAGTGTGAAAATCGGCCGGTGAGTTGTAGGTGAGTAATTTCCTACAAGATTGTAGGAAATTACTTGTAAATACTTTTATTTGAATAGCGTCATCAGTTAAAATTAGGTTTGTTCCCCAATCCTCTGATAAAATCACAAAATAGTTAGAAAGCTTTTCTGTGTTTTCTCTGCCATTTAAAACATTTAAAAAAAAAATCTGTCTGATGTCTTCATCTGTAAAATCAGCAGAAAAACACAAAGCAGACAAAATGATGAATGAATGAACTTTCATACCAAAGAAAATAATATATAACCAACGTTTTATACACTCCTCAAGCTAATTAATGTCATTTAGATTTTAATTTGAGTCAGGTGCTTCTGTCCAGAGTGGCAGAGAGACCAGTCCGAAATGAAACTGGTGCACACAAAGACAGCTTGACTGTGCAGAACATGTGTTCCCTGTTTTCCTTTGTTTATATTTTAATTGATAGAAACCGCTGAAGGAGGAGCCTCATCTGATCCTTTCACACTCAGCCTTACTTTGCCTCAGGTCATCGTTTTGTCAGGACCTGATTTCCATCATCTAACAACCATGTCATGTTTTTAAATTTTTCATTTCCCCCGGCACATTTTTTTTATTTTTATTTTTTTTTTTTCAATCTGAACATTTTTTTTTTTTTTTTATAGCTGGTGTTCAAGCTGCAGACAGTAAACGGAGTGGATCATTTTCTGGAGGCTTGCTCCCGAGAGGAGCGAGATGAGTGGGCGGCTGATATCAGCGCTGCAGTGGACCAGCTGCGGTTGGCTGATGGTGGGAAGACGGCGAGCCAAGAAGAACCCTCAGGCTCCCAGTTACACAACATCGAACTCAGGTAAACACAACATCTCCCTCAGACTCAGCAGCACTCCGGCACCCTGTTTCTTCGTGGCTTTATGTTTTTGTATCTCTCTGCTTTTTGCTCTCTCTCGAAGCAAAGTGCTGGACTCCATGTATGATGTGCACAGTGGAATCAAAATGAGCAGCCATGTGGAGCAAGGCAGCACTTACAGCAACTGTTTCTCAGGTGAAGCTTTGAACTTTTCACATTTCAGGTCTCGTGTGGCCCCGTCGACCCCTCGTATCATTTGTAAACTCTGTGTGCTGTGAACGTGTGATGGTCCTCCAGGTTCAGCCGTGGTGGACTGGCTGGTGTTCATGCAGCTGGTTCTGACCCGTGTGGAGGCCGTGACGCTGGCCTCGGCCCTGCTGGAGGAGGGTTTCCTGCGGACTGTCGGCCTGAAGAGCGTGGAGGCCCTCCGCACCGCCGGTGAGCAGTTCATGGACGACTCCACCGCCCTGTACAGCTTCGTGAGTACAGAACATTTTCATGCATTAAACTGATTTGTAGTGTTTTTTTTAACCTGAGATGCAACATAGCCGTTGTGCTCTGATGACAATGCCCTTATGTTTCATCACAGTCTGAAAATTTAAAGAAGAGAGGCAGCGTGAAGGCCGAGACGTCGCTGTCTGCAGTGGAGCTGAGTGGAAAAGTGATGAGGAGAGGATTTCTGCTGAAGCAGGTAAAATACTCTGGTGCTTTAGGTCACTGAGGAGGAATAGAAGAACAATTTTACGTGGAAGCAAAAATATCACAGCTGACACGATGGATTTATCATCAGTATCTTCAGTTTTCCAGCCTTTACAACAGCAACCCCAAAACATCCATTCATGATTTACTGACGTTACTGCAACCCCGTGTGCTCCTTTTACCGGGTTATAACTAATCTTTTAATTGTTACTAAATGTTTGATTAACTACTGATAAAGCTTTAAAACATAAGTTAAAATAATTTTTTCCATTTCATGACGCCTCTTGAGCGCCTTGAACTCAAACTGACTTTACACGCAGGGACACAGAAGGAAGAACTGGAAGGTCCGGCTGTTTGTGCTGCGTTCAGAACCGGCTTTCCTTCACTACTACGACCCCACGAAGGTGAGTCGGTCACATCTGATCGAAGTATTCAATATGTAAACAGGATAAAAGGCGTGAGATTTGATCGGCCGCTTGAACGATGATGAAACTGACTACTGACTCGTTTCCAGACTAAACAAAGCAGTTGTTTTGTTTTACCTTTGCCTCAGTCCATCTACGTCATCGCTCTTCATACCCATACTTCTCAGTAATCCTCTGCCACAGTCCTGCATCAGTCTGATCCCCTTCCTGTCTTACGCCTCTTGTCAGGATGACCTCAGCCCGGCGGGCGGCTTCTCCCTACGAGGCTGTCTGGTTTCTTCTCTGGACGATAACGGAGTTCCCTCAGGTGAGTCACTGTCTCCAACTCAAGTGATGAGCACGTCTCTAGTCATAGTTTTCAGAGAAATGGTTGCTGATGAGAAGTTTGGATTTAAAAACAAAAAACAAATCAATAATTCATCCCATTCTTTCCTCCTGTACTGACCCGTCCCCATCCTTACTTCCTTCCATCCTCCTACACAGGCGTGAAAGGCAACATTCAGGGAAACCTGTTCAAAATCATCACTCAGTCAGACACACATTACTTCATCCAGGCTCCGACGCACCAGGAGAAGATGGACTGGATCGATGCGATCAGAGAGCAGACATCAAGCAGCTGATTCCACCTCAGACTGCACTATTCAACCTGTTTATGAAGAAGAGTCACACATTCAGTGAATGTACAGTAGCAACGAACCGGGAGCCTGCAATTTAAGTCAAAAAGGAAAATTAGAAAAGGACAAGAAAAACTTTACAGTCCAAATATTTGTTTTTTGAGTTTATGTAAAGAGGATACCAGTCCAACCACTGTAGCATTTCTCTCGGGATCATTTAAATTAAAAGGTTTTCATGTATGTGTCAGATTTATATATATATATTTAACAGCAGTTTAAATCTTATTCCCCGGGAGGATTTTCTGAACACCTCCACACACACATGCAGTCTTGCACTGCACAATGCTTCCTTTCTGGACTACATATAGCAGCTGTACTTGTAACTTTAGGATCCAAAACATCTTTTTAAGTTTATAAAATACAATATGTTGTTCAAATGCTTTTTTTAAATTAAAATGTACATTCAGAGGCTTTTTTCCAGCTGTCAGATGTCTGTGGGAGATATTTTCATTCATGGAGGGGTAACTATGTTAAACTATTCAATATTTAACAGACTTATTTTCGACGAAGCACTAAAACTACGCAACCAGCAATAATAAAACGCTGCATTCATGCATTATTATGACTGGGCCTGCAATACACTCGTTTATAAAACTGTATCACCTGCAAGAACTGTGACTTAGCTTTTGATACTTTAAGTTCATTTTTCCGACGGTGAGAATAATTTGTGCTTTCAGTGAAACAGGATTTTTAATGCAGGACTTCTCCTCACAGTGAACGGGATCTCTTCAGGTCTGGAAAAATCTTTTCTCCTGGTGAACCCTTTTTTATGGCACTTTAACTAAGAAGCCAAAAGCTCTGACAACAAGAGGAAGTGCAAGTAGAGACATGAAAGAAAAGCCTCAGGAGGTGGGCGTCACAGTCATCAAGTTTTAGTGCAAGTTGGCTGCCGGAGGCGCTCCCTGCAATGACAGACAGGCGCTCCCCCTCAGCATGCTGAGTCCAGCCTTGATCCGGGTGACTCAGGCTAAGCTGGCGTTGGTTTAGAGCCTTCGCCCAATGAAATCACAAGTGACATAATGGAGGACGAGCTATCAGAACTTACATGACCAAAAAAGCAAAAAAAAAAAAAACAAAAAACAACAACAACAACAACAAAAAAAATAACAACAAACGTGATTTATTGCAGTGAAGTAAAATCATTACGTAACATTCACACAAAAAGTGCTATAGATAAATGAAAAGTACAGAAACCGGAAGGTGTTTGTAGCTTTTCGAAAGATTAACTTGATAATGGTACAATAACAGAAAGTGTGAAATCTAATCTGTGTAATCTGGAGACAAACAGACTGTGTGTGTTACTCACATGCACTAATGTAGGCTACTTAAATCGCACATGATCACACCTGTTACAGTACTTACAGAATGACAATCAGCTGATTTCAGAAACATTCATCTTCATGCAGGCGCTCGTAAACGTAAGTGCTTTCAAAAGTTAACTTCAGAGAAATTAAAGACAAACCATCTGAAATCTCAGTTTCAGCGTACAAAGCCGGATGTGACGCTCCGTTTTCTGGTGGCACATCACGCTTGTACAAATGTTCATCGAGGGAAAGTATTGTAGCTCAGACCACATTGATTGAAACTTCAAATCACATTCCTCAGTTGATTTAAGACACTGATGACTGTTACATTCAGTCAGTATCTTCAAGTCCCCAAACAGGTAATCTAGTGAAGGCACTTTGATTTAACACGTGATTACGAGGCAGCTATAACTTGGTTTGGAACAAGAAACACAACATCCCCGTCATAGGTCAATTTTTATTCACTCAAAAAAGTAGCTCTATTCTAATCGTATGTTTTATACACTGTCCCAGCACGTCCTCGTGTTGTTTATTTGCAGGTGAGGCGCTGGTGTTAGGCCACCTTGGTGAGTTGTAGATCGCCAAAGACTCGTAAGGAGGTGAGGGAGGCGAGCTTGGGGATCCGGTGTGTGAAGCCACACAGAGGCTGTCCATCCACCAAGATACGAAACTGCTGGTGCTCACAAACAATCTCCATCTAAGAGTGAGAGGGAATGTAGGGTTCATTTTTCAGACTTACATCTGCATGTTTTCAGTTTTGAACTGGGTTAATGAAAATGTATGTGATGCAACAGAGATGTCAACAAGGGACGTGCCAGTCATATAAAATAAGAAGTCATAGCTTTGTCATATCTGTCTTTGGATTTCCAAAAACAAGTTTACACAATTTAAAGTTATGCTCATTCTGCATACTAGCAAACAGGATTTGTTTTATTTTTTAACCTAATTAGGTTTGGAACACAGACCACAGACCACAGTGGAAATACAGAATGTACAAATAACCTTGCCCACAAGAAAACTAAAACTAACACGATGCAAATGTCCTGAAAGGAGCTTTGAGGAGATGATAATCATCAGGAATTATCAGCTCTACGTGTTCTATCATCGTGAACATACAGTGACAAACAGTAGTTTATTACTGGGGCATCACAGGCTGATTCATTATGAGTGCGAAGAAGACTGCAAAGAAGAATAAGATGACAGGGACAGGAGGAGAATTTCCACGTTCGCATGGTTGAAATAATGGAGTGTATAAAAATGGGGTGAGGTTTTTAAAGTACCTTGAAGGATTCTCCAGCAGCGAAAGGAAAGAAGGAGAGGGTGTTTTCAGACGGGCCCCATTTCCCAGCCAGGCGGGCGTTACGCTGGACGGCTTTATCCGTGAAGCTGACCTTTAGCTGAAGACCAACGTCGCCCTCTGAGCCCTCTTCCTGAGGCTTCGTGGACACAGTGACCTCAATGCTGAAAGAACACACACAAACTCTTGTAGACCTTTTTTGGATGAAATGCAGAACAGTGACATCTCCTGGTCTGTCTGACTGCCATGAAGCAATGAGACGATGAATGAAGACTGACAACTACAAAGCTACTGTCAGCGACGCTTTACGGCACTGGGTACATTTATTCCTGCACCACAACAAAACAAGTATAATCCTGAGTTAATGTCCTTTCCCTCTGCACAACATTCATTTAACAGCTCTGATCAATCATTACTGTGTAGATTTTATCAATATAAATAAAACAAAAGATCAGTTTAAGTTAATATTAGCTAATATTGTCCGGTCACTACTTTTGTGTACTTCTTATTTACCCCATTTTACTGAAAAAGTCCAGGTTTCATAGTAACAGCTTGCACGTTTGATACTTTTATCTGTTGAGTAAAAATTTAAATTCTGAACTTTTACTTGAAATGGAGTATTTTTACATTTTGGTGTCACAACTCGTGCTTAAATGAATGAACCAAATAGGCCAACATCTTTGTGCACAGCTTTATCTTATTACACGCAGAGCTAAAACAACAGGTCCATGTTGCCGGCAGCCTTTCCATGTCGCAGGGAATTTTGCAATATTGGCTGCAGTTGTTGCATCGTTTCAGTTTCTGTTAAAGTACATTTAGTTTAAACCCAATCTGAGCACCAGGAAGACGAAATATCCCCTAAATTCCTAAATAATTTTGTTAGTTTAGCCTGGAAACACCAAGTTTTGATGAACTAACAGTTAAACTTAGTTTAGCTCTATTTTTTACAAAGAATTTGGTTGCATCACTAAAGAGGGGAAACTGTAAGATAAACACTGTCCTGCTGCAGTCAGTATGCAGGATCAGAGTCCTTAGAGAGCATTTGTCCTTTCAACAAAAACCCTCCTCCACTTTCTGCAGCCAAAAATAAGTTCCTTGACATAAAAAAACGGAAGTTTATTTTTGCACACTGTTTTTTCTTGCAGCCTAATTGTGATGTTTCACTGGACATAATTGATGACTGACTGAATAAACAGCCCCGATGATATTATCAACCAAAGAATTTCCACAGTGACATTTTAGATTTCATGGGATTTGCAGCTCTCCCACGCGCATTCACAGACTAACCTATAATTAGGAAACGCACAAAGATATTTTCCCAAAACGGGGAGAAGCTGCGTGGTTGGCACATGCCCTCAGAGACGCAGACAGCAGCTGTATCTGCTTTAAAATCCCGCTTCATTGTGTGCCAAGGCATCTTTATCGCTCACTTTCATTGGCTGCCACGTCATGTGCATAAACAGTATGTTAATGATGGATTATCGTTTTTTTTTTTAATGCTGATTGAAAACAGGTGTGTGCACTAACCTTTTGGGCTTTTTGGTAATAATTCCCATAATGATGAGTTTCATTGAAGGCCGCAGCCCGCCCTTTATCTCTCCGATATACTCCCCCTGTGAAACAATAGAGATGTGTATTCAGGGTGAGGCCTGTACAGCTGAGCAGGACAGGACAGTTTATCATCGGAGGGTGTAAGTGCCGGTCCCTCATCATGCAACCTGGCACCGATGGGAACAATAGCTTTATTCATTCGCATCCTAAAACAAGCCCTGAATCAGCTGCACCAACTCTCTCGCTTTATTTTTCTCTCTCCGTGTGCAGAAGGGTGGAATAATCATAACGAATAATAATAAAAAAAAAAAAAGGAGTAAAAATCAATGCATGCGGTGACCTTCCAGAAAAAAAAAACCCAAAACAAAGCTACATACATTTTCTTTCTTGTCCTTTTCTTCCATTCCACTCAGGGCGTGATGCGGTGTGGAGGTTTCGAGCTGTGATGCCAACTGAGGACTGATCGACTCTGCCTCCAGCTGGCAAACCCCGCCTGCACCACGTTGTCATAGAGACAGGCTCCCAATTTGACAGTGATGATGGTGGGAGACAGAGAGGAGGGGTCTCATCTCTTACATCACGAGTTTACACACACAAGTCACTCATTTGGATTAAGGTGGGACTAATGTGTGAATTAGATTTTCATTACTCCCCAGTTGTGTGTCTTCTGCACACAGCTGATGAAAAAAAGTAAGTGCATCTCATTTATTTGTTCACGTGGCTTCATCTGGTCTCCATGAGAGCTAACAACTGCAAACAAACAAAAAACAAGACAGTAAGTAAATATCTGCACCCATAATAACTTCACTGCAGATGTGAAGTCTGCAGGAAAAATGCTGCAAAGTGAGAAAACACAACCAAAGACAGGAAACAGAAAGGTTGCAGGGTTAACAGCAGATTTCTGGAAATCTGACTCATGGGATCGGCATGTTTACAGAACAGAAAACAAAACAAACTTAATTTTGAATTATTTCCCAACGACACTGCACTTCAGTAACCTGCATATAACCTGCATAAAACGAATCTGCAGTACTTTCACATTTCGATATTTGATTGTGTTTCATTGTGTTATCTCACTGCAGTTCACTCAGTCTACAAATGTAGATCATTTCCTTAGTTAATAATTGTCTCTGGTGTCGATGATAAGGTAAAAAGTGAATTAATCTTGTTTATTTTCCACCTAGAGCAAATTTTAAAACGAGGTTAGATCAATATCAGAATAAGCTTAATTTAAAAGTACTCTCCAAGAAAAAGTAATAATTAATCATTACAGTACTTTTTAAATGCTATATTACAGTTACTGGCTTGTCCTCACATATACATTTATATGTTAATAGAATTTTGAATATTTAACTGCTTCTTTAAATGTTCTAACAGTGCAGCATTATTCCATTGCAGACATATTGGAAGCTTTTGATGTGAAATATTACATTTCACAACTATGTGGATGGAAAAAACAACAAAATGTCTTAACTTTAATAGTTTGATACCAAAAAGCAGATTTTACTGTTTCTGGTTGCTTGTAAGAATCATGTTTTTCTATTTTGCCTCTTAAACATCATTGCTAAGACATTTCTGACCATTTTTATTGGATTTTAATTCTTTCTTTTTTCCTTGATGCTGTCAATGTTATTATTTCAACCATATAGCTTATTATAAGCATTTTTTATTTGTTTTACTCTTATCATCCTCGGTTTATTGCTTGAAAATAATAAGTAAGTCATACCATAGTCTTAAATCTCTGATTAATGTCTGATATTTATCAATATGCTTTATAAATAAACTCACTTTCACACAGTTTCATCCTTTTTTTCCTCGCACATTTGTTCGTCGTAGTATTTCCGACGGTCCGTGAAGGCAGCCTGGAACCTTTGACCAACCAGCGTTGGAGAATCATCTGATTTCGGTCACATGACCCTGTTAATGTGCGCTAGCCGCCTAGCATAACAGGTCAACAGATAACAGTAACCCCGGGCGTAAATAAACCGCAGTGGCAGCGTTAAGACATGAGTAAGTAACTTTGTTCAACCCGCGATCATCTCTAACAACCGTACACGTGTGTGTCTGTCCGTTAATTTATTTGAGTAACGCAAAGTCTCAGCTAGGAACATGTCAGCACCCGTGTAGCTAATGCTAATGCTAACTTCACATTAGGTAACGGTCAGAGCTGAAGCTTTAAAGCGTTTAGGAAGAAATGTTTGACAAAAACAAAACTCAGACAAACTCTTGAAAGGCGTTTCTGACTTAGAACTGCTTTTTTTGTTCCGTGTCTGTTTGTGTGTTCCACTTAAAGGCACAGATATAAATAAATTGTGTAACACTTGTAAATATGCACATTCCTGGTTATCCTGCTTCTGAATGACGTTCTTTAAACAAACAGGTTTAAGAGATTTAAGGACAAACGGCTGTCACTTGTCAGATTATTACCTTGTTTTGTATCAAAAAGAAAATGAGAAAAGATCATGATTTTAGAGGAGAAACTAAGGGTCGGGGCTTCATTTTATTTTGTGAGGTGCCATGATGTGGATCTTGATGTTTCATTTTCACAATTGTTTGAGTAATCATGTGCACAAGACATTATTTCATTTAAAAGATTTTGGAAACCGCCAATCACCATATTCAGTTTCTTGCATTACATAATTCATGTCTCTGTTTCAGGTAGGAACAGCTCAGGGGGCTGTGTGTTAGTGATGGTCCCTCTCCAGTTGTGACCGCTGACCTGGGGAGTGTCGCGGTTAGAAGGGGCCATGTATCCGTTCGGCCATGAAGCCGAGACTTCACTTCAGGACCTCTTTGAGTATTTCAAGAGGTGCCTGCAGCATGGAGAGTGGGAGCTGGCCAGTGCCTGTGTGCCACAGCTGGTCAACTCCACAGTTTCAGAAAACCTTCGAGACATTATCAAAGCTATAGTCTGCCATCCTTACAGGTTAAAGTGAGTCATGCTGCTTTTAGCACAAGATGTGAGCCGTTATGTGAACCAGTACATTTGTGATGCACATTTAATGATTGTTTGGTATTTAATAGATGGGAAACAGTGGGCAGTCCCCACAAGCTGGCTTGGTTTTGGCTGCAGGTTTTGGAGAAATGGACAGAAGAAAAGGTAACGCCATGAAGTGCACTTTATTGTACTCATTTGACACTGACATATTGTAACAGCACCTTTTCTTTTTGCCCTACTCTTGCAGATTTCTCCTGACATCAGGAGAGAATTGGAGTTCCTCCTGCTCCTGGAGGAACTGGAGTCAGAGGGGATGACAGAGTCTGTTCTCAAGGTTACTGTCAGTCAAGCAAACCCACCGTTGTAGAAACCAATTCATATTTTGTTCCACAATTAACAAGAGGTTTAAAGTCATCCTTTAACCTATGGGAACAACAGCAACCACACAGATCAATGATTAATGTCATCTTTTCCGTTTTATTGCATGGTGTGACTGTCTTGTTAGTGGATTGAATACATGACTGAGATAAATTACCTTTCTGCAGGAGTTGCACTGTGCCTTCTTGGATCAGCCCAACCAGAAGGATGCAGGAGGTTCAAAGACAACAGATGCTGCTGTTCAGTCTTGTCTCCAAACCTTATTGGAGAAGAAGCAGCCCAGACTGGCCCAGTCTTTCACACATTTCTTACAGGTAGAGTAAATATATTGATATCAAGTTTTCTTAATCAGTTGTTTGGCTGCTCCTTGTTTAAGCTCTACAAGCTCCATATATTTTCTTTTCCCCTGTCCTGCAGGACCAGTCATCCACAAAGGTCCACACTCTGCAGCACACATTTATCCAGTACCTGATGAAGAAACTGGGAAAGCCAGAAAGAAAGTTGGAGAAAGTGGAGGAATGGGTTGAGGAGATATATTCAATGTTGGCTGTGATGCCATGGAGCTCTCATAGAGGCAGTGGTCAGTTTGAGGCGCTGTGTGAGGCGCTCTGGGCAGCCAGAGACGGACCCCTTAAAGAGGAGAGGATCTTGAGCTCGCTGCTCCGCCCTCAGTGCGATGCTCTTGTCTCTGCATACTGCTCTACGGCTCTGAGGCTTCAGAGGGATCATCTGCTGAGGAGCTCACCTGACACACAAGGTAGTCTTAATTCCTTAATTCTCTTTGGATCATCAAAATGCACATATATTTGAATTATAATTGTATTTGTATGTGATGTGGATAGATTCATCAATTTCCAGGTTAATCAGCAGTTTGCTCCTTTAAATCGGTTCTTCTTCTCAGCTGTTTTAATGATCAAAACTAAAAATAATGAGAGATATATAAAATGAGTCCACCTTCTTTACTCAGTGTTGGTAGAGAAACGCTTTCATCACTGCTTTCATCACCGCTTTCATTCCTATTTTATTCACAGTTCTGCTTCTGTGGTTTAAATCTGTGGCACTTTTTCCTGATTGTCATGGAAATATGCATGTGACATTTTGCTTTGTCAGTGTCTGCACAGACTTTGTTCCATTTTCCTCCAAGTGCCATTTTTAGATTGTATTTGCTCATACTGGGGCAACACATTTTTGATTGATTATTCAGTCTATATATATCAAGGAAGAAGTTTAGAGTCTTATGCAATGTCCATAATGTAAGTCAAGTGGCTTTCATCCTGTCTATTGTAAAACAATATATTTCTCTCCCTTTTTATTTTTTTTGTATGAATTCTCTTACTCATTTGTCCATATTTAAACTATAAAATTTAGTATTCCCTTTAAAATAATACTGCAGATCTTTGTCTGTTCATAGTGGACCTCCCTGAAGCAGAGAAACTGGCTCTCAGTTTATGCTGCCACAAGGATCGTCCATCCATTTGGAAGACTATCTATTTTGAGTGCCTTAGTAGTGGGAAGCACTTCCTGGAGCAGGTCTTGGTAAGTGTACTAGTACCATGTATCAATAATTACTGTAAGGAAATGTTTCAGGTGTGATGAGTGTGTTTCCAACAGCTTTCAAATTTAGTAGTTAAGCGCAGACAGTCCTGTGTTGGTGGTTTTCTAATTCCACATTCTGTTTATCACAAGACTTCAATAGTGAATTAAAGTTGTCTTGCACTCGCATGTGATGAAATTCAATAATGTAATTGGATTGGTTTCTTCCTGTAGGTGACTGCACTGGACCTAATTAAACACGAGGACTTCTCTCAGCTGAAGGACTTACTGCAGCTGGAGTTCCAGCCCTTGTCTCGTCTGGTGCTGCTGCTGGGATGGACTCAGTGTCGCAGTCTGAGCTCAGCTCAAACTCTGCTCCGTGTCCTTCACAGAGAGCAGGTCAGACCATAAATCAGAAATCCAGCTGTCCACACATCAGCACACACCTAACTGTTTCAGTGTAATTAAGTGAGAATGCAGATTCATATTTTTATTATTTAATTGTGGTAAGTGGATCCTGCTGTTCATTATCATTTTAGGCATCAGCCAGCGACTCTGTTCTGCAGGAGTTTGCCAATCTTTTGTCCTCTCAGCTCGGAGTACTTGAATGGTGTAAAAACAACAATCCGTAAGCATCTTTTCTTATTACTGACATTAATTGACATTCATTTCTTCTCACACATTATTATCTGTCTTGTTTCATTCTGTGCAGAGATATTTCCACAGAGTCCCTGCTGACACAGCTTCACACGCTGGACAATCATTCAGCTCTCTCTATTCTGCATTCTCTGACTCCTTTGCCCCAGTATGAGGAGCGCAGGATACTGGACCTGCTGCAGCAACTGCCAAATTCTCCAGGAGCAGGTTAACGTCATCCATGTTTGTCCGTTGGAATCAGAAATTCTTGCCAGAAAAATAGGGTACTTGATGTTCTTTTTGTTTTTCTTGCAGAGTACCCAGAGGCCGTCGGTCCTTTCATCCCCGGTGTACAGAGGAACATAGTTTTGTTTCAGGGGTTCTGTGCCATGAAATATGCCATCTATGCTCTCTGTGTAAATGCACATAAATACTCTAATTGCACAGAGTGTGAGTCCATGCAGCAACAACAACTGCAGCCCACTGATGCAGGTACAGACCAGAATCAAGTCTCATCTTCTTCTGAAGGTAAGGATGCTGTTTGTCTGTTCTGCGGTGAAGTTTTAGTTTGATGAAAGCTGATAGAAAAGTTTCCTGTCGGCTGATTTTAGCTGATCATAATCTTGCTTGCAGAAAAGATGACACTGCTGTAATTGCGTTGAGAATTTTCATACTCAGTTTGTTTTTCCTCTGTTCAAACATAGTAGTGCACAAACAAACTGAAAAAATATACCATATTACTGACTCTAGAACAGGGCAATCTTTTTAAGGGTTTTCATAATAACGTTTCCACTTTTTTCCCTTCATTATATCCTGACTTTGTTCTTCTCTTTCAGGTTACCATTTGCAGTTCCAGCACTACCTGTCAGAGTGCCAGCTCTATCTGGAGGCTGTGCCGGCCATGTTCCGCCTGGAGCTCCTGGAGAACATCTTCTCCCTGCTCTTTTTGTCCACTGCTGACTTTGCACAGCACATTCAAAAAGATGCAAATTCAAGTCTGAACACAGAGAATGTCTGCAAGGACTTTTTAAATTTAGAATTAGAGGCAAAAGCAAAAGCTGATGAGAGTGACAGCAGAAAAGAGCAACTGTGTGCCAGTTCACCAACAGCATCCCACCGTAGCCACCTGGACCTGGGGCACTTCATCCAGGGCTGCAGGGGTTTTGTGGTCGATGTGAGAGCCATAGAGGGTGTCCTGAAACTGTTGAAAGAAGGATTGGAGGGCATGTGTGTGGTGGGTCAGCAGGAGGGCCAGGAGGCGGGAAGAGCGCTCCCTCGAGAGGCCGAGGTGGCGGAGAGCCTTGGCTGCTCTGTGACAGCTGAGACATTTGGGGCTCGCCTGCAAAGGCTGTCCAAACGCACTGCGGAGGCTCAATGGAGGCTGCAGATCATCACCAGCAACCAGCGCAATGCAAGTGGTGAGCTGGACAAGCTTTTTGAGTTACCTTACTTCTTGCAAGCCATAAAGGAAAGCGCAAACATTTGACTGGAGATCGTCTTCGTGTCCTACCTAGCTCAGATGTCTTGGTTCCTTTGTAGGCTCAGACAGTCCACTCCCGTTGTCAGCCGTTGGCTGCTCCACCACTGCTTTGGGACGCAGCAAGAGTTCAAGCCTGAGGAGGAGGAGACGAACAGGGAGACATAGTACAGAGAGGCAAACCTCCACAGAGAAACTCAAAAGAGAAATCAGCACGAGTTTATCAGGTGAGCGACATATCTACCTGTGAAAGTCTCATTTAATTACTTTTCACTCTACAGCCATGCAATTGAAATTTGTCCTTTTTCAGATGGAGGGACAGAAGCAGGTTGCGTGGAATTGGATGTTTGTCCATGCGGAGGTCCCCACAGCTGGTTGGTCCCTGCCATGTTGTCCCCTCCAGAGTCTCTGCTCATGTCCTGCATCCGCAGAGGGAACTTCATGGAGGCGCACCAGGTCTGTTTGGCAAACACAACCCGAAAAATCAGCTTGTTTGTTTCTTTATTTATTTACCACTTAAATAATTAAATGTTCTGTGAATAACTTTTTATATTCTAACATTTATTTTTTAATATGAGTATGTGAAATGTCTTTAACTCAGTGCTGTGTGTGTCTGCTGCTCTGCAGGTATGCCTGGTGTTTGATCTGGGATCTTCTGCCTGCTGTGGAGAGCTGGTGTTCATGGAGCGTTATAAAGAAGTCCTGGTGGAGTTGGGGAAGGTGGAGCAAAAGATGGAGAGCCAGTCTATGTCTTCATCATCTTCGTCCTCTGAGGGCTTGGGGTTGACGGCTGCATCAGGCACAGCGAGGGCTCGGCTGGGCAGCAGTGGGCGCTCGACGCTGCAGGCCATTGGCAGTGCTGCTGCTGCAGGTAATTATTATTTATATATATATATATATATATATATATATATATATATATATATATATATATATATATATATATATATATATATATATATAATTCTCACTTAATGACTGCCTGTAATGTGATGTGTGATTAAATGAGTTTTATTTATTTATTAGTAAGATTTATTATATATTCTTATAATATTATATTTTTATATTTTCTAACATTAAAGTGAAATATACCATCCATGGCAGATAACGTGTGTGTTTCCCTGCAGGTGTGGCGTTCTACTCCATCTCAGACTTGGCGGACCGTCTCCTCAGCACCCCTGCTCACCCAATGCCCTCACTGGAGGAGGGCTACTGGCTGAGCTGCTGCTCCACTGACCCTTCTGGCCTTGTTTACACGCTGCTGGAAGAGCTCAGCCCGGCAGCTATGGCTGCCTTTGACCTGGCCTGCTGCCACTGTCAGCTTTGGAAGACGTCCCGACAGCTGCTGGACACAGCAGAGCGCCGGCTCATCAGCAGCCTGGAAGCCCAAGGTGTGGAGACTGGAGTTTAGGGTCAGGTGATGGCTACAGCACAAAAGGAGTTTCATTTTAATGTTTGTTGTTTCTCTGTGGGAGTAGGAGTTGAACCTAAGGTTCCTCATTCTGAGGGGATCTGTGGATTTCCCATGGTGTTACAAACAATCAACAAGATCCTCAATCACTCTGCTACGAATAAGGGCTCAGTCAAAACAGGTGAGTGCAAATGCAAATTCATAATATATTTATAGAAATTATGGATTAAGATTATTGTGCTGGACAAACGGTGAAAATGGCTGATCAAATAAACACTGCTCAGTGCAAAATTGTGCCAGATATTTAATATGAAGAATGATCTGAATACACTGAATACTTTATAGAGACTGTCGGGGAAGAGCAAGTATCTGCCAGCCCATTTGGTTGCTGCATTCAAGAAGTGCTCCTGTGCTGTCACCCAACACTGAGCGAGGAGTCCATCACTGCCCGGCTCGGGCTGGCTCAGCGTTTGGAGACCACTCTGCACACTTTGAGCACTGCTACAGGTAGTCACAGCAACAATGGCTTTATGGGCTGCATTCATTTAGTCTCTTTCTCTGTTCTGGCTGTCACATTTAAATGCCATTGAGGTCTGCTTTTTGTTAGATGCAATACGATGAACATGTTTGTTTCACCTCCTGGCAGACGGCAATGTGAGCAGCCCTCTCATGGCGCTCCTGGTTGAACAGGCCAATCTGAAACAGTCAGAGTTAGACGCTCATCCTGTGCGCTCCAGCATGAAACAGCTGCTTCGTTCTTTGGACCAGCTCTGCCCCTTTGAGCCTGGCGGAGACCTAGCCACACCAGATTATGTGCGGAGTTTCCTCGACTATGTCAACACGTTAGCATCTGTGCTGGTGCGCAGTCTTGGATCTGAAGGTAAAATGATTAGTCAATGAGAAGAGATTACATGTCTTACTGAAAGGGAAACAATTTTATAAAAAGGAGCATCTTTTTAAATTATTTTTGGGAGTGGAAAACTATAACAAGCCTTAACAGTTTAGCGCTTATTAAAAGTTCTTCACTGTCTCAGTTATAACATTTCGGCACTCACCTTCCCAACCTACACTATCTTGTAATTAGCTCATGTTTTATACAAAACTACAGTGCAGCCATTTTATCTAGACTGTGACGCTTTCTTCTCATACCCGTTCTGACTTGCATCTCTTGCTGTTTCTTATAGACCAGAGCAGTGAAGTGAAGCTCGGGAATCCACTGCTGGTTCTTCTTCAAACCCCATTTCAGCTTCTTTCTCATCTGCTCTTTGACAGACAGGTGTCTCCTGACAGGTATACACATTAGGTTTACCACATTCATATAAGCCTTTAGCAAAGTTAAGTGAAATTTGAATTCTTCTTCAAATGGGGAGCTGTTGCACTGCAGACATTTCACCAGTTGCGGAGTAGTTCACCTACTTCATGTGCTATTTTGTCTCCAGAGTGCTGTCGTTGCTAAAGGAGGAGGGTCTGCGGCTGAGTGTCCAGCAGGTGATCATTCAGCGATGCTGTGAGACTTTGCCTCTTTGGTTGTCATGTCCAGGTGCTGACAGAGACACCGATCAGGCCAGAAAAGGTGATGGGGTGTTCAGTGTTGCCAGTTTGTCTGTCCTGCTCCAACAACATGCTCAGGAGCACATGCCAACTCTTGGAATCACTGAGCCTCAGTCCGATTTGAGCTCTGAGTCTGAGGCCTCAGCTGAAGACCAATCTGCTACACCCACCAACCTCTCCACCTCACCACCCTCTCATTCATCTACCGCCTCCTCATCTTCCTCAAATTCTTTTCTGCTGACACCATCGGCCCTTTCTTTCCTGAAGTCTCGCTCCCCATTACTGGCCACGCTGGTGTGTCTGAGTGCATGTAAAGGAGAACCTGCCCGGACACAGTCCTCTGGATGGTCGGGGTATTTCCGCAGTGGACGTAAAGAGGTCATCCTGGATAGTGAGCAGATTTCTCGTGAAGCTGACAGCCTCCTCAAAGAGTTTCCTGTTTTGTGGTCTTACCTCCACACCATGGCTGACCCAGTGTTGGGCGCTCCGATAAGTGAGGGAGAAGAAGGCTCTGCTGGACTTGGATCTGTGATTTGTGGAAAACCTCTTGTCACCCTCCTGCTTTCTGGACCACAGGAAGACATTGCCCAGGCTGTGGCCGCAGAGGCCTTTCAGGATGCTCTCTGTTCCAGAGACATTGGCCGAGCTCTCAGGCTGCTGGAGCTATACGGACAAGGCTGCATCCAGGAGGGGGTGCTGAGAGACCAGCTGCTTGCCTGTGCTGCATTACAGGGTAGGAATCACTAAGGTCCACTTTCTTTCAAGCAAATGCCAGGTAACTGTATCACAGCAGGAGTTTTCAGTGTAACAGATGTTTGTTTTTAATTGGATTGTCTGTGTTCAGAAGGAGGTGAAGGTACAGGTCAACTTTTCCGAGTCCAGGATGCGAACCTGCGAGCCCGCGTTGCCCTCCAGGCTCTGGAGCGATGGCCTCTGTCGGCCTGCCTGGAGCTGCTCGAGTTCTGCCTTAATGACCCGGACACAATGTCCTCACTGAGAAAAGACTTGGAGCTCAAGAAGAAAGAACTGGACATCTATCACTGGGTAATTCCCAGACCTGAACTGGAACACATTTCATTAATCCCACAGAAAATGCTGTAAATTGCGTCACAGTTATTCCCTGACATTTTTGTCATGTCTAATACATCATGCCTTTGATTGGTACGCTTATACTGCAAGTGTTTGTTCCTGCTTCTGTTGCCGCAGATGTTGAATTTACAGCCTCCGTTGCCATGGGCAACTTGGCAGGAGCTGCGGGCTGAGTCCAAAACTAACTCTGAGTCCATGCTGTCCATGATGGTGGAGGCCAAAGTAGGTGGAGCAGAAACTACTGCAGATGAACATGAATTGCCTGTAAAGTGGGAAAAAAACAAAACTTGCACATTATTTATTTATTTATAAATTTATCTATCTTTTTTTGCAGGAGTTTGCTCTTTGTGCACAGTGGGTGGAACTTTATCCTGTATCTGACCAGCTGAGACTGAAGCTAAAGACTGAGCATTTGCTTCATCTGCTGGAGAAGGGACAGACAGATGAGGCTTTCCAGGTCTGGACCACTTTACCTCTACTTTATCTATCATATAAAGTCATGAAGTCACTAATCTGATCTAACCTTGGCCTTTTCTACTGACAGTAAACACATTAAATTAATTATTCAGGGTCGAAAAACTGACACAAGCGAATATCATCTTCTGACAACTTCCTAAAATATGCTCTTAAAAACAGCACTTCCTAATAAATAGGTGCACTCTATAATTAAAACCTTTACCCTTAAGGAACTTTTAACAATGATTGTTTTAGATGTTGTTTGTCATTTTTATATTTTAATTCTTTTATATTTTTTAAAGAAAAAAAAAACAGACATTCTTTCATGTTAATTGCACATCACATATATATGCTACAAAGATACAAGCAAACTCGCATATAGAGGCCGACAGTACATGATAGATAATGTATGCATGCATATCCATTCATACATTTGTCGGGGTGGACAAATTGCCTGCCTTTGGGCTCACAACAGTTTCTCTGAATTTATTTTTCCTTCTTCCTTGTTTCCTTTTTTTATTTCTTTAGTTACTCGAGGGTCTCTCTGATTTCGTGGCTGGCTTGGATATTTGTGAACGTGCTCTGGACCGCTGTCCTGGACTGGCCGCCTGCCACTTCCTGTCTGACTACCTCACCCTCCATTTTCAGAGGCAGGTCTCTCCAGCACGTCGACGCCACATCCACGCTCTCCATCTGGGCTCTAAGGTTTGTGAATATGAAGATATACATTAGTAGAACTGTCCTGTCAAAGGAGAAGAAATTACATTAGGCATATATATAGACATATTACTTCTGTTACTTCTGTAAACTCATTTACATGTCTATGAACTGAGTCTTTTATCTTTTCAGTTCCGACAAACTTGTTCCAGGCATGTTTATAAAGTAATTATCAGCTTTGGGAAATTGGTATTTGACATGGTTTTCCACAAAAAAAGTTCAAGTAGCGTATTAAAGAGAAACAAGATGTTATAGCGAGTTCCCTTGTGTCAAAGCCATCTTTACAGAGAGTTATTTCTTTTCAACTGCTGGAGAAATTTGAGTAAATTAACTAATTTGGTCCAAGTATGAATACTTGAGTACTACCAGTTTTCACCGGATCAGAAAGGGATGTGTGTTTAGTGGTTTAAACTGTATGATATTAGTGGTTCTTAGGTTTGTTATGAATGCACCCGATTTAGCTGAACACTTTCAAAGCCTCCCACTTCAGTTTTGGCTGAATTGCATCATGCAGGGAACGTTTCCTCCCTCCAGGTGTTGCTGACTCTGCCCCCAGCTGCCAGGCAGGACTATTTCCCCCTGCTGTCTGAGCCTCTGCTGATGCTGGAGCAGCTTCTGATGAACCTGAAAGTGGACTGGGCAGGCTTGGTAGTGCAAACCCTTCGGAGTCTCCTGGTTGGTCAGGAGGCCGGCTTTGGTGCCCAGGACATCGATAAGCTTCTAGCAGACTACGCCTGCAAGGCCCTCGACTTCTCTTGTGCCCCCAGAGAGAGGTCTAGATCTGGTCAGTGAACAGCACTCAGTGGCTGGGCAATCTGGAAACTCAGGATAAAATATGAGCTTATGCAACAGGAAATATCAGGCTTAAATATTGCCAAGCTCACATTGTAACCCAGATACATTTTATTTACAGACTCTGTAATCAGCCTTCAGGATGTGCTGATGCAGTGTCCTGCCCAAGACAACGCCTCCCTGTCATCCAGTCGAATTGAATCTCCAACGACTTCTGCAAGTGAGCATTTGACACCGATAGAACCACAACATATGTTCTTCTATGTTCTCATTCATAATCTGGTTTTCATCTATATGGTGTGATATCAGTGTGTTAGCTGGAGTGTCTGGTTAACAATGTTTTCCCTAATGTGTGTGAAAATACAGACAGCACGCCAACACACACCTCCTCCTCAAACAGCACGGAGAAGGAGAGGGACCGGAGCTCAGCAGGGAGAAAGCGCCGCTCGTCTCCTAAGTTTCAGCCTCCGGACCAGCCCCCAGCCCGTAAAGACTGGGTCCCTGACACCAGACAGCATGTGTGCATGGTCTGCCAGCGCGAGAGGTTTACCATGGTGAGTGGGTGAAGCAGGGTCAGACTCACTGGTGTTTAATGAATGAACGGGAAGAACTCTTCAGATTATGTGTGAAGTATTTTGTTCTAACTGAACAGTATGAACACACAATGTTTTTCTAACTTTAGTTTTCATCCTTTAGTTCAACAGACGACATCATTGTCGGAGATGTGGCCGTCTGGTTTGTCACGCATGTTCTGAGCGTAAGATGCCTCTGGAGGGATGCCCAGGAGATGAAGTCAGAGTCTGTGATCAGTGTTACGACTACTTTCACCCAGAGTAAGATCCTCATTTGATTACAACAATAAAAGGATTATTTCAAAGGCACAGGAATTTATGGTATTCCTTAAAAAGTGAGCAGTTTGACTGTTTTAGTGTTTTGACACAAAATGAGGACATTGCTTCAGATTTCTAAAGCGTGTTTTTTTTCCTCCGTGTCCATTTGCAGTTCGGATGATGAGCTGGAACCAGCGGAAGGTAAATAATATTAAAAAAGTTGATGCTTCTGCTTTCATCTGAACTTGTGGGTGTTATATTACAGAAGACCTTTCATTTTTCACAGACACGTTCTTTTTTTCTTTTTTTTTTTTTGTGCAGTGGCTGGTAGCCCTGTGGTGACGAAGGAAGTTTTAGATGGGATGCTGCACCTGCCTGAAGTGGTGCATCGACACATTCAACTCAGCCCAAACCCTGCAGAGAGCCAGATGCAGCGGAGCGAGTTCTACTATGAACAGGTCTGGATATGAGCATTTATTATTGCACCAGATGATGTGATTGACCTGAATATTTCAAACATCCTTACCAGCTGACACCTCACTGGTATTCAGATGTTCTCCTGTAGAACCAGCTCTGTAAACACAATAATATTAACAATGTTCTCCAGGCTCCCAGTGCCTACCTCTGCGTGGCCATTTTGTCCCTGCACAGTGATCAAACCACCTGTGGGCACCAGCTCATAGTCCACTGCCGCTCTCTATCATGTAAGCTGACCAACCCGGAGGTGGACGCCTGCCTCCTCACTGACATCATGCGGCAGCTGCTCTTCAGTGCCAAGCTGATGTTTGTCAAAGTTGGCCGCAGCCAAGATCTCGCCTTGTGTGACAGGTGAGATGTAACTGCAGGTGATTGTGATGTGAACAGTTTGTAACTTTTCTAAGGACAGTGAGAATTTTTCTGACTGTGTGAGAGTGAGGCAAACGAGATGCACCGCAGAGGGATATGCATGCGATGTGATTTATGGGTGTTAGTCATCTTAGCAATTACGGGCATTTTTCTCTGACTGTTATCTTCCTGCTCTTTCGTTGTTTTGCTTCCTTGTGTCCACAGTTACATCAGTAAAGTAGACGTGCTTAAGATTCTAGTGACAGCCAATTACAAATATATTCCTTCTCTGGATGACATCCTGGAGACGTCAGCTGTCACGCGTCTCCGTAACCAGCTGCTTGAGGCAGAGCACTACCAGCTAGCAGTGGAGGTGAGGCACACAGCTTTTTTTATTTTATGACACTTCCTTGGTTCGCACCATGTCCCAAACAAGGCAATCCAAATGACCGCAATTTCTTATTATTTCAGGGCGGTAAAGTATCTGAAACTGCAATCACTGTGCAGAAATCCTCAATTTGGCTCTCATTGTCTCTGTTTGTTAGGTGTCTACCAAGAGCGGCCTAGATCCTGGTGGCGTTTGGCAAGCCTGGGGGATGGCCTCTCTGAAGGCACGAAACCTTTCTGTGGCGAGGGAGAAGTTTTCTCGCTGTCTGAAGGCGCCAATGGACCGGAACCAGCTCAACCAGGGTCCTCTGCTGCTGCAGGAGATTGTCCAGCACCTGGAGACCACCATACAGCCCACTCTGACTAAAGTAGGAAGACACTCTCGTTGTTGTGTTACCCTGCATTACTTCGACCTCAGCAGCTGTTTTCCCCCTCCACTGTAGCCCAGAGAGGGGGAAAATTTGTTCCTACTGTGTAATGATCGTCCTAATTAAGAACAGTAATTCATCCTGCATGAACTCTCACTTGATGTACTTAAAATGTCCAGCAACAAAATCATCCATGAATGCAAGTGTAAAAAAAAAAAACTACAACAATGAATGCACACTGATCGTTTGTCAGCTTATGATTTTGCAGCAATTTAGCTTTGTTGTTACATATAGTAGAGGAGTAAAGGGGCAATAATACTTCAACCCCCAGCTCCTGGTATACGACACCTGAGGAATCTCACTCATATCAGTGTGTGTGTGGGGGCGGGGGTGGTCTTGGCTTCAACACACTGACAGGATGCTTGTGGGTTATGTGTGATGGCCTGGTGTTATGTGCTAGTTTCCAGTTAAGGAGCTTTGCTAAGCTTGTGTGTGTTTTTCAGAGACCTGTGTTTGTGTTTCTGTGACAGCTGTTCTATCCGACCTTATCATACTATGATTGGAATGCAGGCACCGCTACTTTAACCTTTTATGTAGTGCAATTTTAAATTAGGTTGAATTACATATACACATCTGTTCATGTTAGTGTCAATCCTTCGGTGAGGACATCTTGGCATCCCTGCGGGAGCTGGAGGAAGCTCTGAGCGACGCAGGCCCTGTGGAGCGGCCGGAAGCACAAACACAGAGCAGCATCCTCCAGCAGGAGTGTCTGTATTACCTGAATACATACGGTACTCACCTGGCACTGATCAGCTTCTACATGCGTCACGACTGTGTGACTGAGGCGCTGAAATACTTGCTCAACAAGGTGAGTCTTTGTAAGGAAGAAAACAACTGATGGCAGAAGCTTTATGACTTGATGTGAGGATGTGAGGGTACTCAAACTGTGTACATTTGTGTTTGAATATTAAAGGGATTTAATTTGACCTGGTTCATTTTAAACTGGGAAAGCATTTGCACTGTGCTCCTCCAAAGAGGAAGCTGTGGGTGACTGAATCTGTCTGCGCCTTTCTCTTTCTGCATTATAATCTGAAAATTGTCGTGTGTTCCATTGCCTCTATTTCCTCCATTTCCTCCCATTTCTTTTTTTGACTGATGATTTTCTGCTTCATCGTGCCCCAGGACTGCCCCGAGGAGGTGTTTCTCGAGGGCATGTTGCAGCCCAGTCTGGAGCGGGGGCGTCTTGGGACGCTGCAGGGCATACTAGAAAAACTGGACCCTGGCCTGGAAACATGTAGCCGCTACCTCATCGCCTCCTGCCAGTTCCTGCAGCGGCGGGGATACTTTCACACTCTCTACCAACTCCAGCAGTTCATGATGGTTCGAGGCTTTTCATGGTTTTCGTCATCTCCTTCCTTGTTTGTTAGATGTTTTTTCATCCCGGAACGAGGAAGGAAGAAAGCAGCTAAATGTCCCGACTTGATCATAGAGCAGTGTCTGAGTCCTGAAGCGTCAACACATCAGAGTTAAAACAAGTGCCCCAAAGAGATTAAAGACAGGAAAATGAATTTACATTTTTAGTAGGCTTATGATTGTAAAACGTTCTTTACCTGGACAGGACCATGTACGTGCAGCTATGACCTGTATCAGGTTCTTCACACATGGAGCCAGTTCATACCTACAGCTGGGAGAACAGCAGGTATGTGTCTTTGTTTTAAATTATGCTGTTGGCAAACCTTTAAAAATGTCCTTTACCTGCTCCTGAATTTGTCCTCGGCTTCGTGCAGCGCTGGCTGGTCAGAGCTAAAGAGCACCTGAAGACGTACCTGCAGGAGCAGCAGGGTCGGGGCCCTGCGAGGAGGAAATCTCAGGTCAACACAATGAGGAAGATGATGTCCTCCAGTGACGTGTCCAGGTAATTTCCTGTTCCCGTTTGTCTTATTTTATCGACACCCGTCATCATTTCTTCGGCCCTACCTCATGTAACTCTGCTCACTCGTGTTTATAAGGCACATGAACACCATTGAGCTCCAGCTGGAGGTCACCCGCTTCCTCCACCGTTGTGAGACTGCTGCCTCCTCTAAGTCCCCACAGACCACTACACCTTCCTCCAAGTCCCCTGGAGCCAGTCCACCACCTACACTGTTTGGGGGCAGTCCCATGAAGGTGGAGGTCGCCTGTAAGGTGAGTTTCAATTGTGTGTAACTTAATTTTCATGCAACATCCGACGAGCCCCTTAAGATGCATTAAGTTTATTCCAGTGTCCCATTTTAGAGAAGTTTAATTCAAAATATTAATGATTGTTAATAGAAGAGATGTTGCCTGAATGGAACAGGGAAATATTAGTTTTTTTTTATAGCTACATTTTAAGGTTGGAATTTTTTTTTCTAACTGTTTGTAATTATAACTGTTCAAAAATGAACATTGTTGAATATATTAAAGTTGTACATACTAAAAATACTTGTATACAAATAATGTGTATTTTTAAATAGCTTTTGGTGACAGTGTTTGGCTACATGATGGGAATTGAATTAAATCCAATAATAAACACCTTTGCAGGTCATGCTCGGTGGAAAAAACATAGAAGAGGGGTTTGGCATTGCTTACAGAGTGATACAGGTATGTTCATTTCTCAGGATTACTGTTTGAGATGTCCTTGACAGGCGTGTTGATTCAGACACAATGGACATGCTTTTATCATTGTACGACTCTTCCAGCCCAGTTTTTGTTTCCCCCCCAAAGTTATCAGTTCACTGATAACCAGGACACTTTTTTCTTATCCATCAACGACAAACAAAATCACCAGAAGTAACCGTTATGTCCATTCACTGATAACTTTGGCAGCATGGCATCAACAAAAACTTTACACAGTAATGAGCTCAATTCAAGTGAAGTCGGTTAAACTTTAATCGTATTTTAGTTAATTACATAAATCACAGATTTGCATCAAAAGCAAAAAATATACGTTTATTATGGATTTCTTCCCGCCTCAGGACTTTCAGCTGGAGGCCCAGGCAGTCTACACCCGTGCTGGCCAGAGGCTCGTCAGACAGAGGCAGTATGGAGCTGTACGACAGCTGCTCAAATGTGTCGGTGAATCAGGCACTGCCACCAGGAACGACTGTGACACCCTCATCCTCAGCTGTGTCTCTGTGGCAGATAAGGCCCCTGCTGATGTGAGCTTGATAAAAATAAGAAATTGAGCGTATTATGATAACAAAGAACGGCCGTGACTTGGCTTCATGTTGTCTGTTTGGGTCACAAAAACTTCTGTTGTCCTTCATCTGATTCAGGCAAAGGAGCTGGAAAGTCTCATTCTGGAAACCAAGAGCGCAGAAACCAAGGTAGAATGAAACTGTCTGCATCTTGTTTTGTTCTCCTTCATCCTACACTATCCTGTCCTATCGCTTGGTTTTCTGCTGATCTGCTTATTTTCAGTTGTCATCATCCATCGTCTCTAAAGTTGAATTACTGTAAGTCTCATCACATCCTCTCTGCAGATCAAAGCTTACCTGCTGTGCAGTAAGCTGAGGCCAGCGTACCTGCTCGCAGTCAAGCTGGAGCCGAGCCGGGCGGGCCCGTTGGTCCAGGACGTCCTTCAGGCCGCTGAGGTAGCGCAGGACTCAGTGATGCAGAATATCTGCCGTCAGTGGCTCTCTGAACATCACAACAAACCCGCCCAGCAGCGCCAGGGCCGAACCAGCGCCAGGTAATAGCTCTGTCACCACAGCAAGGGATTGCTGAGAACACTCAAGACGAACAACCGGAGCCGCAAAAGAGAGGACCCAGGGTTTCTAATGTAACAAACACTTTTCAAAATGTGGGTGGTGAGTGAGCTTTCAGATCAACGCAACAACCACAGTTTTCCAAACTTCAGCTCAAGATGAGCGAACATCTTCTGGCACTACCCTCCTATAGCATCTCCAGTTTTACATTGTGACGCGTGCCTTCGTTACCCAGAAACCCGACTGTTAACAGATCAGTCAGAGACTTGGCTGTATTCTACTAATGCTGGCTGATATAACCTTTAAGCTGCTCGCCTCAAACACAGATTAAATCGGCCTCGTGTCACTAAAGGTTGTGTCCTTACACCTTCAGGAGCTTGATACAGTTCTTGGTCGGTTTTAAAAGAGCTCCAGTCACTTTAATTCTGATTTCCCTGTTTGAAACCCGCTCATCACTGATACCTGCTGTGGTCAGAGGTGAAACAGATGAAATATCTCTTTGACCCAGCAAGGACAATGAAGTGTTTAGATAACATCTAGAAACCCTGGTGATCGCTCTCTCTCTTCATTCGTGCCCACTTGCTATCTTTAAATCTAACAAATCACCACCGTGCTTTGATTCCTTTCTGGAATGCTCCCCTGTTATCCGCGCAGTATTTGAGGGGAACAATGTTGCTCTGCTGGAGTGACACCTCTTACATAACAGAACTGCTAAGTGCAGTGAAACACATACTGTCCGAGTTACACAATATGTCCAACAGTAACTCAGTGTTTGACTCCTACCTCAACCCAAAGGGAAAATATCTTGAACTGACTGGAAAGCCTCTGAAGAATGTATTATGTTTAGACCTTTTTGTTGTTGTTTTTTATGTCACTGTTGTGTTTGGAAGGTTTTTATTCATCTGTCAAAAAAAATGCTTCAACCTGAAGAAACTTTTTCTTGTTCCTGATCAGTTTACCTGCTTTATATTGTGTAGCAAACTTTCTGGCCAGCACGCGGCATAAAAGGGGAAATTAACATAAAAGTAATTGAAACATTTAAGGGCATTGAAGATGTTAAGGGTTTTATTTTATACACAAGATGTTAAAGTTGGATGCTGAAAGGGACCCGCTTTTATACATCAGGTTTAAATCATCATACTGAAAATCAGCTAGTCACTGGTTTTATCTGGATGATTAGTTTGTGTCTTTTTTCCCTCTGAGGTTTGGGCAATGATTACTCAGTGTAATTAATTTCAATCATGCTTTTGCTTTGTGCTCATGCAAGAATCAACCCACAATGATTCATAATGATTAACTCACTCAGTCAATTAATGTTTCCACAAAAAAAACCAAAACAAAAACAGGGATTTGCCTGTGGCCCCCTGTATGTTCCCTGATACAAACCTACAGAACAACAGTTCTGATATGACACCATAAAAGTATCTTTTAATTCACTCTCATGACAGTCACCTGTGTTGCTGAAGCTGCCTTGTCAGGAATGTGTATTTCAGGGTACTGTGCTCTTACTCTGGTCACATGGTCAAAAGTTAGGTCCTTCTTTAGAGGAGACACTGTGTCGTCCCTTTGCCTTGCTTCCCTCTGCTGCACTAGTCTGACTGAGACTGACGTGTTCCTGTGACAGTGAGAGCTGACTGGAAAGAGCTGATTGAAGAAGTCAGTTTGAGATGCACGCGTACGACATTCTTGCACTCTAATCCTAATTTGGATTGTTCCCACATCACTGCCGCACTTTATATTAGTGATTTAAAAGAATGAAAAGTTAAATATGTAATACAGTTACTGCTCTGATGACGCAGAGACTAATCATGTCAAATATAATTGATTTTGCCATCTCTTGTGTTATAAAATGACAATAAAATAATTAATTTAACGCTGCTTGGTTTTCTGGGGGGGGAACAATGCAAAAACCTGCAAGAAAATGAATTATTTCCCAAAATGCGCATCTTTTCATCGTTTTTTCTTGTGAGCAACACAATGATCACAATTTTGTTTTGATAACATCTTCTCTGTCTTTGCTGACAGCATTTAATTTAAGTGCTTTTGGAGGAATGATGAAACTAATTTTTATAGTAACATTTCTGTTTATTTACACCAAATGTAAACATTCAACTCTTAACATGAATGTAAGTGTCGTAAAAGGCATGTTTGACTTGTATAAAACAATGTAAACTCTTGGAAACATTGCTTGTGAATGCTGAGAAGGAAACTGAGGAGGGCGGTTCTTTTAAAAACTCAAAACTGTAGTTCCTCCAGGAATGTGCAGTTTTTGGAAATGCAAATGTCAAAAAAAAAAAAAAAAAATCAGCATAATTAGCAGTAATATGATTGTAACTCTGACTTGTTTAAAATAGAAAACAAAATGTTCTTCAAACCTCTATGTTCTACAGTTATCAGAAAAAACATTTATGCAATTCAGGCAATGAATGTGGCTCAGACTGACGTTGATCTTAGTTTACTAAATTCTTTTTTTTTATATATATATGTATATATATATTCAACCTAGAAACACTGTAAGAAACCCTGCAATAGTTTAGAAAGGCTGGCACAAAAGTCAAGCAGTTTAGCTGCAAAATTCGGGAGAACTGAAAAGATGTCGTTGGATAAAGATGCTGGTCTTTTACCCTGGCTCGACCCTTCAGTGTCCTACAGCATTACTATACATACAAGTAGATTTTTTGCCTAAACTGTAGTCACGTTGCGTCACAAAAATAGGTCAAAAAGTCATTTGTGGTTACATGTTAATACAGCCCATCCAGTTTGTATTGTGTAGCTGTTGTTGAGCGTCGAAATACCCAAGTTGTTATAATGTAATTACTGCATTATTTCACAAAAAAGCAACTTCACATTGTTGTACCTCTTACATAATTAATTTGACAGCTGAGTAGGTAGCAATCATTCAAAGTACAGAACATCAAACCCATAAAGAAAAAAAATGCAAGAATGATAAGGACTCCTTAGAGAACTGAGATAGATGATGGTTCAAAGTCCAATCAGTCCCACTCGATCCCCAGAAGCTCACAGCTGACGTCCCACAGTCTCCTCGCCGTCTCCGCACTCCTTCCCTGTGGGGCTACAAAGGCGGGGGCGCAGTCACTGCAACGACAGTCACACAAGAGCTTCACTTTCATTTCTCGTTGACCTTGTGCATGATAACAAATTTTAGTATCACCCTTTATTTTATGGCAACACTTTTCAAAGGACAGATCAGGACAGGAACAACCAGCTGAAAATTGATATTTGCCCAGTTGCTTTATGACCAATTACAAGAACAAATCTAATAATGCTGAGTCTAACCTTGGAGTTATGAGTGTGAGCGTTTGAGCGTGGTGCCGTTACCTGAAGTGTTTCCCAGAGACGGAGTGCAGCTCCTCTGCTACAGCGCAGTAGATGCTGGTCTGTGCTCCTTCCCGTGGCGTTTTTACGAACATGGAGAAGACGGTCATGAATATTGTCATGAGAGTCGAGTGTCTGGTCAGGTCGGAGTTCACCGTCCCCGGATGGACTGAGTTCACCGTCACATTGGTATCTGTGAGGTCACAGAGGGGGATACGATGAGTTTCTCATCTGTAGAGTTGTGCTGTTAGAATTTGTCTAAAGTTTAACTCAACTATAGTCCCATGGTGCAGAATATATGTATCCACACGGGCACATCCTCAGGTGAAGCTGATGTTTTTGACAATCCAAAAAGAAAGAAGCTTCTATGGACTGCATGTTTAAAATAATTAGGGGACCAACAAGGTCTATATTTTGTTTTTATCTCCTTCTCTTTCATGGACAAAGCCCAACTAATCCTCTCTCTTTTTTTACTACTCTGTTTATCATAGCAGAGTTGGTCATCTGTCCGTTCTCACGTTTTGTTTATATAAATGTGTGTTTGTATACCTTTGAGTCTGCGGGCCAACTCCCTGACAAAGAGCACATTTGCCAGTTTGCTTTGGCAGTATGCTAATCCGCTGTTGTAGCTGCCCTGGCTGTGAAGGTCGTGGAAACGCACCCAGCCGAAGTTGTGACCCAGAGAGGAGACTACGATGATTCGGGCCGGGGCGCTGCGTTTCAGCAGCCCGATGAGGAGCGAAGTCAACAGGAAGTGACCTGCAGGAGGTGAGACACATACTGTATGCAGAGCAGCGTTGATCCTGATTGTGTATGTGACCAAAATACAATCAGATCATCTCAGGGACCAGTACTGGCGAGATTTATACAGTTTACAAATCTCAATTTATCTTCATAATGTGTACGTAACGTTTTAACTGATTGAACTGAAATTATTTAAAGGGGCATTTGTTTATAAACAGTCTCTTAAGGTTGAATGATTGTCGCGCATCATCACCTTTAAAAGACAATGCAGACCTTTAAAAAAAAAAAAAGTCAGGATCCATCAGCTTTATGATTCATAATGAGAATTCACATCTTTGGGTTGAATCAGTTCACGTGTGAAGTCTCACCCAAGTGATTGACTCCTATGTGCATCTCAAAGCCATCGACGGTTTTTGTGTAGGGGCACATCATCACCCCGGCGTTGTTGATGAGGATGTGAAGATGGTTGACCTCTGAGGAAGAAAAAAAAAAAAACCCATAAACACAGCTGGTGTTAAATAACACTCTGGAGCTTCTGTGGTCTTACCTCTCAGGAATTTCTGTGCGAAGGCACGTATGGAGCAGGTGTCTGCTAAATCCAGCTCTCGGACCTCCACCTCTGCTTTCGGGCACGCGGTTCGTATGCTGGCTGCAGCCTCCTCGCCCTTTTCCACATCCCGGCACGCCATAATCACCCGAGCTCCTGTCATGTGAATGAAGCCACTGTAAGCTAAATTATGAACTAAACAGAAGCAGCACTACTCAATCTTGAATCACATTTTATGCCACTCCGATATTTAACTCCTTTTTATAACCTGGCTGCTTCAGCCAATACATCTTCAACTCTTATAGCTTATAAAAAGATATTTCGATGAACTTCACGCATTTTCCTGGTATTTAATCACAGAAAATGCTTTCATGTGAACTTTAATATGTGTTAAATATATTTTATTTCAAATTGCACCCAATGCTTCATTTTTAGTAGACTGTCTAATCTACAACGAGGAACCCAGCATCATTAGAGAGTTGGGACTGGCCATGAAGACATAGTTTCCTCATAACATTTTATTTTAATTAGCAAATGTCCCCACTGAGGTAGACTAATAAAGCATGATCTAATCTTAATTTGGTTCAAATACATTTTTCAAGAAAATATTTCTTTCAAGACATTTAAAACTGTAATTTTATGGGTATCAAAAACAAATTCTTCACATCTCGACTTTAATCACAGCTTCTTCTTGTATCATGTGGGCCTCACTCTGTATTAAATATGAAGATAAACCTGAACAGTGACCTCTGATTGCCAAATCCCGCGCAGTCTCCTTCCCAATCCCGGTGTTGGCCCCGGTGATGAGGACTGTCTTCCCGTCCAGACGGGCTGTGGAGGAGCACACTCCTCCTGCTGCATATTTTCTGCTGGCACACAATCAGCACTCATTAATATTTTATAATAATAATAATAATAATGTTTCAGCAGACCAGCCCAGGAGATCTCTTCTTCCAGGGAGTCCTGATCAAGACAGCATACCAAAGTGTTTACTGTCATGTGTACAGAAAAGAAACACGTTTCTCTGCACGGTGACTGCCAGGCTAAAATAAAAAAGAGGACAGTCTGTAGAGTCCCTGTCAGACCCGTCCTGGTCCAGCGGCTCCGTGATTCAGAGAAACACCTGCTGGGCCTCCGGTCGTACGACCCACGCCACACAGAGGGCCCGCCCCGGAACCAATGGCTCTGCTGGAGTAATGCATACAAATAAACCTCCTCCCCCGCTCAGGCTGCTGATAGGCCGGATCAGCCCCCCCCCCCCCTCCATCCCTCCATCCCTGAGCAAACACTCCCACAGCTCATCCGTGTGTCAGATTGATTTCCTGCTCAGAAAAACCAATCAACGTCATTCACAATCAAAATAATAATAATAATAATAATAATAATAATAATAGATTAAAAAGCAAACAAACAAATAAACCATCATTTAACTGTAATGACAAAAACGCGCCTGATTGGAGCAACCACATCGCTCCTATGTGCTGCTTTGTCGGCCAACAACCGGATTTGTGTCTGAAAGCGGGCCGACTTCTTACCGTATGTGAGGCGCCAATAAAAGGAGCAGCAGCGTCAGCAGCCCGAAGCCGGCCGTGATCAGGAGCAGCATTGTGCGGCGGATGTGCGCCTTTCTGCCGCTGCTGTGTGCAGAACAGCTGATGTCAGAGCCGACCGAACGGAACCATGGGATTGTAGTTTTTAACAGCGTTTACGTCACACTGTGCCGAAGTTATGTGGCAAAAGATTTTTTTTATGTTTCATTTGGGTTCGAAAAATTAATCACAAAACAATCAGTCAACTCAGTCAACTCAGGTTATTATTTTTATATTATTATTATTATTATTATTATTATTATTATTATACAATATTATTATTGTATTATAATTGATGTATACATGTATAATTCTTGTTTTTGCTCATACATTTTGATGTATGAGAAAAAACAAAAATTAATATATATTTTTAGAATTTAAATATGCAAAATTGTTACAAAACAGATTATCAGTGAAATTAATTTAAACAAAACCTGTTGTGTTATTTAAAGCTCGCGGTATTAACGAGTTCTTAACACCTATCACCACATGAATTATTTTAAAAAATGATCCAAACTGCAGTTTTTCGTTTGCTTTAGAACTACATTTCCCAGAAGGTGGCCGGTAAAGCTGCCTGAAAAACGCCTGAATAAAACTGCTGTCGGCTCGTTTTTCACAGTTTAAGCTTAGCTCTGGCGCTTTTTGTGCCCCCTTTGGTTGATCGTATTCTCCTTCTTTATATTTTTCTTCTTTATATCAAGCTTTAAACCAAAATCTGGTTTTATTTGACTTCCGGTCTGGCGTTTTGAGGCGGCCGGTCACGAGGTCCGTCATGCGGAAGAGTTCGGGGGATCTTCGGAGACAAACCTGCGGGTTCATCAGCCGGACTGACTCTTGTCGGTGGCTCGTCTCGCACTTTTGCACCAAGTGTTTGGTTTGTTTTCGGTGAAAAATGTCGTCGGAGGAGTTTGAGAGACTGAACGAAATATACAGATCTCTGTACGAAGAGCTGAAGCTGATCCCGGACCGAGCTGTGAGCAGCCACGGAGGTAAACAGTCCGGTGCAGTCCTGCCGTCCCCGCTTTGACACACACTTTACACGTTGTGTTGTTGTGTTGTTGTGTTGTGTCTGCAGAGGAGAGGAAGAGGTTGGTGAGAGACTTCGATGAGAGACAGGGGGAGGCTGAGGAAGTGGTGAGTCCAGCTCTCTTTGTTTACTTTCACCTTTTAGCCAAACTTTAACATTAACTGTTACTGAGCTTGCCTTCTTTTTGCACGAAGTGTCAAATAAAATGAAACACTGATGTGATTGATGAATATCAGAGTTTCAGCCTCACTGACTCACTAACGCTCCGTCTCCTACATTTAAAAGCCTTTATCTCGAGTTCCCCTTTCACAAATGTTAAACCGACAGATAACAATGTTTAGAGAATTAAAAAAGATGAAACAGATTTGTGTATCAGAACTCCCACTGATCATCTCATGAGCCTTTACATTCATCTTGTGTCTTTGTGTGTGAAATTGAATATATGATAGTTCACTTTAAAAAAATATTACATTCTGCTGACACACTAATGCCTCTATAATAAACATCTAATATTTATGACCAAGCCTGCACTTGTATATTTTTATTTTTACTACAGTGGTATTTTCTGTGCAGACCTCATACTGTTTGATGTATTTCTACATTGCTGTGATGGTACTTTTACTTAAGTAAAGGATTTTAATACTTCTTCCATTACTGACAAAAATGAGTAAATGAATCCTTTGATTGTTTCATTGTTCACTATAAAACAGTGATTACAAACATCTTCTCCATCTTCAGTTACAGGGAATGGAAGATGAGCTACGTGGTGCTCCATCTTCTTTTCGAAATGCTATGAGCACAAAGCTGCGTATGTACCGCCGTGATCTGGGCAAGCTGCAGAGGGACATGAAGAACTCTGCTCCTGGCTTAGGCTCCTCGTCCCAGCCAGTGAGAGGAAGTCATCATGGCATTTATTCAACAGAAAATGAGCAAAGTGTGAGTGTTGTGTCACATCCCTGAAACAAAGAAACTCAAAACAAGGTTAAGAAACCTCACAGATATAAAGCGACAATGTAGAAATTTGCTACACTGATTATTGGACAAGTACAAACGTGAAAATATCTGAGGGAGCACTGGCATGTTAAGAGAAGACATATTGCTGAGAAACTCTTATTTTTTCCCCATAATTAGTTGACGCCTAAGGCGGTAAAAGGACCTGAAGATATTATTTGTTGTTGCTGTCATAACAAGTGTTTTTGGCCACCTGTGCAGACACACCTTCAGTCCCAGAGAGCGTTGCTGCTCCAGGGCACAGAGTCTCTGACCAATGCCAGCCAGAGTATTGAACGAAGCCAGCGACTTGCTGCAGAGACTGACCAGATCGGCACAGATATCATCGAGGAGCTGGGAGAGCAGCGGGAGCAGCTGGACCGCACCAGAAACAGAGTGAGCTGGGAATCATTATATGGGCAGAGGTTGTGTTGCTGTTGGAATATATTCACTTGATTCGGTTGTTTCCCTCTTTTGTGAATTGAATTGATGGCATGGCTAAAGGTTAGGATGGTTTGGACTAGCCGTGCTTTTCATGATATCATTATTAAAAGGAGCTGTTGAGTGTGTTGTCATCAGACTGTCTTGTTAAATATCGTTTGTGTTTTTTGACTGTGTAGTTGGTGAACACTGGAGAGAATCTCAGTAGAAGTCGAAAAATCCTTCGTGCAATGTCACGGCGGTGAGTGCAGTTTTCACCTGGCCTTTGTTGTTTTTTTTATTACGACATGAAAATCAGCAGGAATCCAAATCTGTGTGATTTTGTTTTGTCTTGTAGGGTGATGACAAACAAGCTGCTTTTAGGTGTCATCATTTTGATGGAGCTGGCCATCCTGGGTGCCGTGGTTTACCTGAAGTTCTTCCGACGATGAGCAAACTGCACGACCCGCAGAGAGCCGATGCTCTGGATCCGGGGCAAAGTCACTTCCTCTACATCCTTCTCTGTTGACTTTCCAGTAGCAATAATGCTGTTCTGCTGTATTCAGCCAACTGTTCCTGTGAGTTCAGACAGGGACAATGGGATGCTTCATTCTTAAAGCGAACCATTAACTGACAGAGGGTTCTGTCCATTCAGGTGGATGATGTCCATTTGACAAGAATATTTTGTTGAACCTGTTAATGGACCTAACCCAAAGAAGCTCTGTGGACAAACTGTGAACTGAAATTTGCACTGTTTGCTCAGACTGTTGATGCCTGTAATGAGGCTTCTCTGGACTAACATTGCTGGCTGTTACAGGTCTCAGAGATGATTCTCTGGGAGATTTTACTCCAGTCAGAGAAGAGCCAACATACTCACACATGTGAGGGCTCTATGAAATCATACTGCCATTGGCACAGCAGTTCTATGAGGTTTCATCAATTTTCAGATTGGGATGCTTTACTGGTAGTATTCAACACAACTGTATCATTGATCATCTTTATACAGCTAACACTATGTGATGAAATGGCACGAGCTATTTATTTTTATAGTGTCGTCATGCGTCGTATCCAAATGGTGGTATTGAGCTAATTTTTCCCATTCCAAGCACCAAGGCCTGGCATGCAGCGTTCTTGAACGGTTGATAATGTTGTGTAATCTCTGTACGATACAAAATTCCCCATCAGAAATCGACTTTGGTGTTCTTTATTTGACAGTCTACAGATAATTTAAGTTAATGTTCAACCTCAGTTTGCTTTGTGATGATTCCAGGAAAGGTAGCCAATCAGACTGCTGTTAAAAACACAGTTGACATCAACAAGGCCAGGTTAGTGCTGAATAAACACCATCTGTTACCATGGAAATTACTTCTCAAATAATTGGTGATAAGGCTATTTTTTTGTGATGTGTTCCCGAAGTGGCACATCTGCCACAATGTTTTTCTTCCGCATGACAAAGATATCAGGCAGTCCTGGAGTGATACCAAGGACAAAAACATGTTTGGTGACTTTTTTTTTTTTTTTTTTTGCTGTTGTTGCTTTTGACCTGGACACTTGACACTTGTTACGCTCTTTATGAGTACAAAGGGTAAACGCAACCTAATGAGAAATATACAGTGAGCTTATGTAAGTCCAAACATTGTTGTTTGACCATGCTAGCATTTTTTTTCAGGCTTGGCTCTGTCAGTCCAAACGGAAACATCTCAACCTTCTTTCATTTATTTACATTTGTATGATGTCAGTTTCATTGAGGCAGATTGAAACCTGATGGTGTTCAGTGGGGTGCAGTCCAATATTCATGTTACACAGGATGGCCAGTGTTCTATTTTTGTCATTTATATTATTAATGGGGAGACTGTGGGGAATGTAGAATTAAAGAATGTGTCTCAGAGTTTGAAAGAGGAAATCCTTACACTTCACAGAGAAACTAGGTCTGCTTTTTTTCATACAGTAGATAGGATTTTATTTTAAATGTAAATAGTTCAAGTCAAAGACCTACATATATACACTATGTGACTCACTCAATATTGATACAATTTTTTGGGGGGGTAGATGCAAACTATTGAAATTGTTATTTCTTGTTCTCTTGTTCTCTGTTATTTCTTGTGCAGTGACATGAAGGCGTAGCTTAGTGTGCTGACTCACAGAGCCAGCTGGTGTGGCTGCAAGATGTTGAAATATATTGAAATGAAATGATGGGAAGAAAAAAAGACACTTGTACACATGAGCAAAAAATGTAATCATATTTATGCAAGACCAAAATATAAACTCTGTTACAAGAACAAGTCACTCAGTGGCCAATTTAAGTCAAATATAAACCAATTCAGGCTTAATTATGCTTATGATTTTTTTGATTTCCAATTAATACTGATGTAATCAGCAACAATTGCTACATGCAATAATTCTAGTACATGTATTGTTAGGTTCATACAAAAGTAAACTCTAAAGAAAATACAGTAACCACACATGGTCCAAAAGTGCAAACACATCATTTCTAGTTTTTACTAACTGGCACAGCCACAGAACAGTACGTCAACGTTAGACTGCGGACTTCAAACCATAGCTGATATGGTTTATCATACCTCTGAAGCAGGTTCATTCTCTTGCAAACGGATCACAAAGATGTGGCGTCTGTGTCCTCTAACACTTATTACTGAAAATAAAGGAGCAAAGTAAGTTAGTCTTGCTGTCAAAGAGTGGTAATCCCATTTGTGCTTGTTATAGTTTCTAGATTTCATGAAAGGCCTTCTATGCAAACCTTTCTCCATAAATTCCCTCAAGCCCCTATCGAGATGTATTTTTTAATAGTTTAACATTACACTAAACAGGAGGAGGTGGGAACCAAAAGTTCAAAACTTGAGCTACTGTTAGAGTCAGTCTTTGCAGTTTTGTATTCAAAACTGCGGAATGCTCAGGGATGATGTTGATTCAGTCCATAGCTTTGCTTCCTACTCTCAGAGGCAGAGCTGCTCTGTGTCGTTTTTCGCAGATGGAATCTCGACGATGGAGACGTGAGCTCCTTCTCTCGTCTGCCCGAGAGCAGATGCAATGACGTCGACTGCTAGAGAGGCGGTGGCCTCCACAGCTTCAGGGTTGGCCCCCAGCACGGGGTTTACTTCTACCAGGTCCATGACTGACAGCAGGCCTGCCCATCAACACGTTCACAGGTTAGATACAGAAACCTGACAGTAAAATTCATTTTTAATAACGTTTTTTTGCAGACATTTCTGTACCTGTGTTGTGGATTTCCTCTGTGATGTAGATTCCCTCCCTGTAGGTCAAACCACCATTCACTGGCGTTCCTGTGGCGGGAGCCAGGGATGGGTCGAATGCATCGATGTCAAAGCTCAAGTGGATTGGTCGCTGCTTTCTGTTCAAGAAGGAGATAGGCAATCGTTGGGCTTAACACATAAATCAACAACTTTTACTAGACTGACAGCATCAAACGTAAATATGTGGCAATATCGTAGGAAACACTCACCTCGACAACAGATGGTCGAAAGTGACCTCCATGACCCTTTGGATGCCTAATCTGTCAATGTCCCTCATGGTGAAGTACTGGATACCCAGGTTCTTCAGAATGTGGCTGCGAAAAGCGAAAATGAAGAAAACATCAGGATGAATTCTCAAAGTGCTTCTGTGGTTCAAAAATGTCTTCACGTTACTTACTGCTCTCCAGGGTCGACGTCCCGCAGGCCGATGTACACCAGGTCCCTCGAGCTGAGGAAGGGCTTTGTCCAGGAGAACCCTGGGATATCTGGCATCTGTGGTAGACAAAGAATTGATGTAAACGTGAGGGGATTTTTAAAAATGGACAACAAAGTCTGATATGTACACTTGTTTTTGATGTCGGTTATTTTTAATGCCTGATAAATCAGCCTCTCTCATTTGCAGGTTGCAGCCTTATTCGTCGTGGCTGAGGTGTTTTATTTGAAATGCAATACAATACAATACAATGTTGAAAAACAATACTTAATATTTTCCCTCACCTTATCTTGCAGCTCTTTGAGCATGAACGCCACAGGCTGTCCGTGGAGGTTTCCCGAAGGAGAAGTCATGGGCGTGTTCACGTCTGCGTGAGCATCGACCCAGATGAGACACAGGTCAGGACACTGCTGGGCATGGCCACTCACTGATCCGATAGCAAGGCTGTGAGAGGACGAGGACAGTCTCTTAAAAATCGAGTGTTTGTACGTCTCAAATTTGCAGGGGGTTGGTTATAGGAATGTGGTAAAGTGATACTAAACTAAACATGTTTTATATGTCAAGTACAAAAGTACATTCAGTACTCTACACATTCATGATTCTGACACTTGCCTGTGATCACCTCCCAGCATGATGAGGGTGTGCCCAGCACCGATTGCTCTACTCACAGCACTGGACAGCATCTTATTAGCGCCGCCCACATTGCGTGGAAACTTCACATCCATGTAGGGTTCGTCCTTTTCAAGGTGGCGGAAGTTGAGGTCGCCAAAGTCGTGGACGGAGTAATCTGAGAAGACAAGAGCAGGCTGCCATTATTTGAGGACACAATGTGCACAGTCACCCTTTCGGTGTTGTTTAGAATGATTATGATGAACAGAAGGCGTTCACAGTTTAAGACAAGGTCATTGTTTATAGACAAAGCCTGGAGTCAAATCTCTCATTGGCAATCTCTGTTTTGAGGGAAACATCTGTATTTTCATTCAGTCAGACTACGCCGAGTCATTCCACGCCTGTGTAATATTAGTGACAGAGCACTTTCCATTCCCTTCCCACGTCAGTTCAGGTTTCAGTCGGTGTCAGTCACCCTGAGCTCGGCGGCTGGACAAGTCCAAGACTGAAAAATTTCCACTCAGTTTGGGACACAGACGGTGAAGTAAACAAGTGATGTGATCCACTATATTGGGGCTTCATCAGGCAATGTGAGCCTTGAAGGCAGTGTAGTGTTACTCTGCTGATCTTCAGGGTTCATTGCCTTTCATAGATGGGACAGGAATAGCCCTTGTCTTGCTGCAATGATAAGCATCTATTGCAGGACAATTCAAACAGTCTGTTATAGCAGAGACAAGTAAGTTCTGCCTCTTTACCAGAAACATTCGCCTTTGCTGCTGCTGCATGGACCAAAGGTTTGCAGTCGTACAGTCCAGATGGTTTTAGGTTTGATTAGATGAATGAATGGTTTTGTTTTGTTTTTTTTTTTAAACAGTTTTTATGAACTGACCCTGACTGTAAAGATTTCACAGTGCCATGTGCAGTTAGTTCAGTTCGTGTTTGGTTTCACGTGTTGGGCACAGTTGGTGGCATAGCAGCTACCATATATCTTTTTTCACTGCTGGCAGTTTTACCTCAGGACACCTGGAGAACCACTCCTCGTGGAGTCAGTGCCACCATTTTCAGCCTATCATTTGGACAATCTTTGATTTTATTTATTTATTTTTTTTTTTACTTGAACTTAATATATAGATAATAGAGAACTTAATAGCAGGTTATAATAGAACAAAAACAAACATTTTACAACAATACTTTGGCTAAAAAATGTTCAATCTTAGTAAGCAATTAGAAATTTTCAAGAATTGTGTGTTTTTTTGTTATTATTTTGCTATTATTGCTAGACTAATTAATAAAAAGGAATGATCAGCATTGTAGATTTCTTCTACTGGGAAATATTTCTGTGCCTTGAACGAAAAATTTTATTTTCTAGAATAAATGTCAAACCAAAAAACGAAAACGTATTTATATTATATAAATATTGGAAACCATTCAGCCCCATCTGCAGGATGCGTGATGAGGGCAGTCAGGACTGAGATTGCTCAACAGCTGATGTTTACAGAGGATGAACGGATGTCAGGGACTATGCTGGCTCTCTCCTACTCAAATTAATTCAACTTCAGTAGAAGAAAAGGAATAGCAGCCTTGTGTTTAGTGCATGGTGCTATTCTCTAACATAATAATATATATATATATATATATATATAAGCCTAGACTTCCCCTCTCCATCAAAGAGCACCCTCAGTTTGAGACTTATTACAGTATTATTATTATTATTACACTTTTACACTTATTACAGTGTGCCATTGCATTTATAGTGATCCCATAATTGGCTATGTTTATTTTCTTTTCTTATAATTATGCGGTTTTGTCGGCACAGTATTGGAATTACATTGTCATTTTTCTTTTTTAACATAATCTCGGTTGACTTTATCAGGCTGAATGGTTTTGTATCAGATGTTGGACCATATTCATCTCCAGTGTCCTCGGTGCTCCAAAGGGATTTATCACTTATCAGTGTCTAGACCAGAGACTGTAAGTCGACTAGTCTGCCTCTGCGGTGACCTTCATATTAAGTGTTGCGTGTGAATCTGCCCCTGCAGAGTACCTTTACATAACTCTTCTTTGGATGGGCGGAGGAGCGGGTGGAGGCGGCTCTGCTGTAGGTAATTTTATGCACAATGCATCCCAGCAAGTGTCCCCTTTCATGCACAAAGCAGCCACGGAGGAGGAGACTCGGCCCAGCGGTGACGCCGCAGTGGAAACAATGCAGCCGGCCTCGTTTCCGAGCAGGAGCCGGAGATCGAGAGTGACTAAAAGAGCCATGTGGCAAGCCGACATAAAGAAATCACCCGGTTTCCTCACTGCCCTGTGACGACTCATCTCCACACGAAGGGCCGGCGGGACTTTCTGCTGTTTCTGTAATCTTCCTTTCTTTTTGGCTGCTGCTGGGGAGTCTGAAAGGAGCTCCGCCACGAGTTAGTCTAGTCATCATCATCATCACCCGATTTCTTTGGTTATATGACTACAGATCACATGAATCCACCATTTAACTGATCCTCCTGCCCGATTTCTCGCTCATGTCTGATTTATAAAAGACGGATCACTTTGTTCTGTCAACAACACGCAAAAAAAAAAAAAAACCCTCCATGGATGTTTGTATTTACTTCCTCCTGGTGATATAACCGGTTGAAAACCTGTGAGTGGGGGGTAAATCAGTTTCTAATTGGCCCTAGTTGTGTTAGACCGCTCCAGTGTTACATAACGCAGAGGGAACCGGATGCCTCCTGTTATCTCTTCGACCTACCGAGACCGGAGAGCCGGTCGATGAGGCCGGCATCCCGGATGACTTTCGGACCGTGCTCCACACCTCCGCGTTTCTGTCAGCAAATCAACACAGAGAGGACTGGTGTCAATGTCCACTTCAACGCCGAGTGCACAGAATAAATAATAAACCAGTAAATAAAGCATTTCCTTACCTGTCCTCTTGAGAACGGAGCGCCGAGAACAGCCACAGACTGAGCTCTGCTCTGCCGGCAGCTGTGGCTCAGGTTATTTCTGAGAAGGCGGAATAAAGGTCCCCTCAAAGCCATTGTACTGATTTTTATCTAGAAGAAGAAGAAGAAGAAGAAAATTTCACCCAGGGAAGAGCCCGGTCTGATTCAAACCGCCTCCAGTCACCGGCCGGGAAAGTCTGACGAAACTGCGGTGAGACGTTGCCCTGGATGGATGCTGCTGGGGGGGGGGGCGCTCTTATGGCTCCGGATCTGTTTAATATTCATGAGCTGGTGGAGGACAAATAGCGGAGATCGACCATCCCTAATTTGTTTAAATATATTTTTTTTAATCCTTCTAATATGCTAAGTGTTTCTATTTTTTTAAACGCGGTATTAGCTTTTAGTTTGTGTTTACGCGCTGCCCCATATATAGCGTCTGACGTCAGCCATAATGACACACCTTCAACTCAGCCAATAAGAGATGGCGAAATAAGTGGGTTCGTTCTGTGGGCGTGGCCTAAGCTGCAGGGTGTAGCTCTTTATCTTTATATATATATTTGTTGTGAAGAGCTTTACTGCAGTCTCACGTAGGTGGAAATTTCCAGGGGAGGGGATGAAAGGCTTGTTTACATTGGACTGTTTGCCAGATTGTGTCCGACCAAAACAGATCCGATATCAGGTCGAGAGGAAAAAGGAAAACCATCTTCACATCTTTGAGGATGTAGTAAGAGCTGGTTATTCGGGGGCATCGCTATTAGTGGAGACACTGACCTAGAAAAACAAACAAACTGGGTTATTGCTTATCTATTAAAGTGTACATACGTTTTGATTAATATTTACATTGTTTTCAATTACTTTCTGATGAGTTATCATAACCCTGTGTGGCCAGTACTGAAGCATGTAGTTTATAATTCTGTGCCATCTTCAGTGTCTGTTCCTAGATTATTCTTTTATGTTAAGTCTTACAAATAATTAGATATATACACAATGTAATAAAGGAGAGCACATTTTTAAAATACACACAGAACATGCATGTGTTTTATAGACATAGATCTGGATAAGACCGCAATAATACATCCTCCGCTATTTGGATCGAAAACGTGAGAAGGTAGAAATGTGCACAAAGGTGTCCCGCCATGCAATGAAGAAAGATATTTAGCGCCATCAAGTGCTCAAAAAGATAGACTGCCAAGGTAAAAGGACATATCCTCGTGCAAGTTTTCAGTTTCTTCCTTTATGATAGACCCACAAGACTTTGTAGAGTATGCCAAAGCAAAATAATATTAAATATTATAGAGTACATGCTGAGAAAAACACTTTAGCAATTATCATTGTTGTAATAATCAACCAAACAGCGTCTGTCTCAGTTAATGATCACATTTTCATATCATAGCACAACGAATAAAAATATAATCAATAAGAATAAGATGTCCGTTTTAATCCTCCAGGCTGAAACTAATTCAGTCCAACAAAAGAGCCAATATGCAAAAACGAAGGCAACCGGGCTGTCGAAGTGTGTCGAGGAATCTCACGCTTCTTATCATCGCAAAAGTAATATTTATGATCATTGTTTACATGTCGACTCACAAACTGGATGTAGAGGTGTGTGTTGGTGGAAGGAGGAGGACTCAGGGAAAAATTTGCCCATGGCAGCAGAGAGTTTTGGCCTAGAAGACAAAATATAGGGCACAAACTCCCAAAGTCTGCTGTGATATCCCATGATTCCTTTCGAAAAGAATAGCTCCTAGTTATTTATCCAGCGGGCGCTGCTGCCGCACCGGTGGTAATTACAAAGCTAATCGTCGACTTGTGGTTTTTTCTGGGTTTTCCGTGTTTAATGGGATTTTATTTGGACGGCCTGTAGTGTTATTAAGCTCTGGTTTTTATTTCCCTTTTGACTGCAGGTGAGTAACACCCGAACATGACCGCTGCGGCTAAAAGCAGCTAGCAAGGCCACGGAGTGCGCGTTAGCTTCCCGAGCTAACTAGCTAGTTGACGTTGAACGTGGCCATTTTTCGACAGAGCAGGTTACCCCACCTGTCCTGTCTGCAATGTTAACAATCAGCTACGCTTTCTGTGTTTAAAATGAAGTATTGGAGCGAGTTTGACATGACCAGGATAACCCTGAAAGCTAAACCGCCCCCCCCCCTCGGTCTTCGTCTGAACGTCCTGTCTCTTCCATAGGTGTAAATATCAGGATGTCGTATCCGCCTCCGCTCAACCGCCAGCAGATTGGCATCCCACAGCTCCCCCCCAGGATCCCACCCCCCCAGTACGGGGGGTTTGCCACGACAGTCCCGCCAGGTACCGAGCACCATATTGACCACATCATCTGCAACAGCAGTGTGTTAGTGAAGCAGGCCTTCGGCGTGAGTTGTGTAAACACCACTTGAACCTTAGGATTCAGTACAAATCAGTGTTGCAACAACTCACATTGGCTCTTTGACAGTTGAAGGTTTGAAGGAAGGGGACCAAGCTGCTAGTTTGAAAAACTGCAACTGAAAAATTGCTCTCGATGCTTATAACCTTGGGCAATCACACATATGATGGCATCTTGTCATAACGTAACTTTATTCTTTTCTCTTTGCAGGTACTCCTATGATCCCAGTGCACATGGGTGTAGTGACGCCCACACCCACAGTGAGTTAGAGACAGGAGTTCCTACCTACTGCATGCCATTTGAAGCATAAGCTGTTCTGAATGATCTCCCTCAAATGTATATTTCTCACACATGAAGACTTCAGATCAAACCAAACCACTTTTCCATCCATTATTTGTTGCTGTGCATGGCCGAGAAATGTAGCTGCATTGTTGCTGTAAATACGACAAACATTTGAAACTCTAAAATGTAACTTTTTGCAGGTTCTTGTCCCAACCACAGTTGCTCTAACACAAAAGCCAATGACTCCAAAGAAGGAGGCTGGTGCCATCAGAGCCAAGGATGCAGATGACAGCAGTGGCCCCACAACTACTGTTTTTGTAGGAAACATCTCGGAAAAGGCATCTGACATGCTGGTCAGACAGCTTCTAGCGGTGAGTTGTCCGGAGATAACCTGAAATAATCCAGTCAATCAGAATTGCTGATGTGGTTTCATTTTGCAAATGCTCATTAATGAGCAATAATAGATAAACACATTAAAGCAGGAGAGAAATGCTGAGTACAGTTTGGGGAAATTGAAATCCTCACATTTTCTGAAAGGGGGGGGTAGCAGATTAGTACTTCACATCACAGGTTTTGATCATAGCTCAAATGCTGTTGCTCCAATTTTTAAACCACTTGTTAATTCTTTTCTCTCCTCTTTTCATATAGAAATGTGGTATTGTTCTAAGTTGGAAAAGAGTCCAAGGTGCCTCTGGGAAACTTCAAGGTAAAAAAAAAAAAAAGGGCTGCAGCATCAATTTCTAAATATATCAAATAATTTCATATATGTTTCATATATGATGAAACAGAAATGGAGTGTTTAAGAATAACAACCTGAAAACAGATTTAGATCCCGATGGAACTACAAATTAAAAGCATTAGATTTTGTTATTAATATTTGTGGAACTTGTGTTTTCTTCTGGAAGCTTTTGGGTTCTGTGAGTACAAGGAGCCCGAATCTACATTGCGAGCCCTCAGACTTCTGCACGAGTTACTTTTAGGTGATAAGAAGCTTTTGGTCAAGGTAGATGCCAAGACCAAGGCCCAGCTAGACGAGTGGAAGGCTAAGAAGAGGAGTGCCAATGGGGTACGCTGTTCATCTGTTGACGATAAATCAAATAATGTGATTACAGTGATAATGTTATTCATTTAGATTACTTTTTTTTTTTTTTGTTTGTTTGATCTGCCTATTCTTGTGGTTTGAACGTATAGGGAGCCAGTGGTGGGTCAAAGAATGGCGACGAAGATGAGGAGGAGGTTCTTGATGAAGAAACGTTGCGCCGGGATCAGGTCGTGAAGGGGGCAATTGACGTCCTAATTCGAGAGTATGCAAGTGAGCTTAATGCTCCCTCGCAGGATCCTGACAGTCAACCTCGCAACAAGAAGCGGAAAGAGAAGAAGGAGGAGGTAGTGTTTGCATGATGCAGATATAAACAAGACGCTTTCTTTTCTTGTGCTGTGATTTGTAGCTTAATTGTATGAACCAGAGTGTGCTTAGTGTGTTTGTTTCCTGTTTCTCTTTCCTTTGTGCAAGGAGGATATCAATGCTATGGAGATGGAAGATGACAAGAGGGACCTGATATCGAGAGAGATCAGCAAATTCCGGGATACACACAAGGTAATGTATCAAACTACAGTTAATTAGTTTGTAGAAATTCCTCAACATCAAATGGAGCTGCAGTTAATTCAATTTATGGAGGTAGTTCCTCCGTAGGACTGTTCTGTCACTGTTAAACATATCATGGAGGCAGTCAACACACAAATTTATTGTTCATATGCAAACCTGAAAAGGTATAGAAAGTAATTGGCGTTGATTCAAAGATTTTAGTTACGCTATTAAAGGCTCAAAGTATTCAAATACTACATCAACCTCAGGTGGCTTTATGGTGTCTGTCAGTATTTCCAAATTGGACTTGTTATTAGTATTCTGATTATTAATCGTAATTCTGATTTGAGACTAAAAGCTTTAGCACTATACACATTAAATTCATCACACAGAGTGCATGGACGCAATGTTAAATTCCATCTAAAGCTAATCTATTGATTAAACCCCACCAATATGGTAGAGTTCATTTGGTGACTAGAGCAAGATGAATCTCAGAATCTCAGCTTTGGAAAAAGTTGCGAGGATAGGATGTAAGTATGATCTTTCTTTTCTTCTTTACTCATCCTGGGCGCTCCCTTTTGGAGGGTTTGCAGAGGGGCAACTGGCTCTCAATTCACTTATATTGTTCTCATTCAGGAAACATTAGCAGATAGAAAACTGGAAAATGTCGTAAAAATGTTCTTGGAGTTTGACTGAAGAAAAGAAAAGCTCCTCAGTAAGCAAGCTGTCATTGCACGTAGTTGGGTTTATATGGCTGGGCAGCTCAGTGAACCCCTGCACTTCCTCAGAAGATGAATGATGTGTTTAAAGAACACACACACACTGAACACGCCTAACCACTGCAGTAGTTTTAACTGCAGTATTAATAAAGTAGGGAGCGCCCCTCCACAGCACTCTGTGGTCTGAAGATTAATGAGGTAAGTTCTTCTTGTGTTGTTATTGTTGTTTTTTTGTTTTTTTGTTTTTTTTCCAACTATCTCTTTTTCTTCCTTCTCCTGTGTCTCCACCCATCTACCCTTAGTTAGTGAATCAGAGAATCAGGGAAGACATTCTTGAGTTCAAGAGAAAAGGACAAAGCTGCAGGGTTTTGTAGCTGCTACACATGGGCAGGCAAAGAAATACACGGGAATCATTATTATAAACACAATGACTGCAACATATTCTTAAAACATAATTCCAAAACACTATGGACACTAGCTGCCATCAACAAAGATGAACAGCACACTGTCAATAAGACAGCGTTTACTAATGAAACTTACTTAGAATGGAAAATTTAAACGAGGTAAGTTGATGAGGAGACATTACAGCACAAGACAATAGAGTAGGATTTGTGTTAAACATTGCCCTTTAGAAATTATGAAAAAAATGCAGCAGGGGTTTATTACAAATACACATTTAGCTAAACCACATCATAGAGCATGTTAATGTAGAACAGACCTCTTTCATCATTTCATCCTTTTTATTTTTGTTTTATGGCTCGTCAGTTTTCAGACTCATATTTCCAACAGTCTTCTGAGTATTTCAAAGCAGTGATGATGAATTTCATTATCAGGCAGTTTTTAAATCATTCAGAAGACTGTTTGAACACTGAGTCTGACTCTGCTGAGGATATCTCACATCATTTATTGGGTTGGAGATGCCAGAGAGACACCAGGTGGCAGCCGTCAGGTAAGACTGCTTCACTAATTTCCTTGTGGCAAAATGGAATACAGTTTCTGATCTGTGTCAACCATGAATTTAGTTTTTATAGATGTTATTCATGTAAGTGAACTGTCAGATAAACTGATTCGTAGGTGTAATGTGGATGTTTTTCCGTGATTTTTGACTTCACACTTGACCTCCTTTTCCTCCCATGCGTAGACTGTAGGATGAGTAGGGGCAGAGAGGCGCTGAAACTGTAGTTCGTCGTTCTGTAAGTTGCACACCAGTAGCTTTAAAACAGTTTGTAGAAAACGCCATAAATTTTTATTTTATTTTATTTTTTTTATTTCTAAATCTAGTCGCAATGTGGACAAATGGTTTACTTTCCGCATTTATTAAAATTCACTGCAATTGGAAGATTCCCTGAATTCAGGGCTTATAGGGAAGTGTTCAGGTTATTCCGTACACAACAGAATCAGGGGACAAAGCTAAACGATGAAGGCTGTTTTATATACATTTTCTGCAGTATCCTCATTCATTAGATTTAAGAATGTAAAAAACATTGTCCTGCAGTATAATGCTGACTCTAATTTTGGTTCTGTCGCTCAGCTCTTTGCCAAGCTGCCACACCGCTGCAGTGGAGCACTTGCCTTGCAGTCTGGCACTGCTCCCCTGCATCTCAAATAACCATGTAGAAAACACATGGGAGCTGATTATGTAATTACTTAAGTGGGCCGTTTGCCATGTTAAGCAAAGGCTCGTTTTAATCCACTTGGCACCCACAGATAAGAGCAAACTGAGGCATTATTTAGAAGTGTATAGTTGGTGCTCAGTGAACCTGTTGACCCCATGTTTCAAAGGTGGCTTGGCCATAATTGTGTTTGTAGCATTAGAAGCCCCAATTCTAACAAAATCCTTGAAATCCAGGGACCATGTAAAGCTGACTGCGTAATCCTTAGTTACTATGTGACATATCTCTGCAGTGTGAGTTGGTCACTAACATATATACATATGGCGGTGCTGTGGTATAACCTGCCTAAACCATGTTAGACTTGCATTTTAACATAGAGTATCTGTCACATCCGGTCCGGTCCATCACTTCTCCGCTTCTGCCAGAGTGCACATTGATTTGGAAGTGGGCGGATGTGCGTTTTGACCAATACCTATTTGCCTACAGCTGAATATTTATTGGAATGGCCTCTTATTACATCAGAGCATAATCTCAGATCCCTCAGAGAATATAGTAGCTGCAGAGGACAAGTCGACCTGTTACATATGTGGAGGGAAAAAAAGAAATTCAGTGCTAGATGTGTGATAAAGGGTGTGTGCAGAATGCTGCAACAGGAACAGGGTTAGGGAACAGGAACATGAAGTGATCTCTGTCATAGACATGGATGTAAGAAAAACACAAAGTAACTTTTAAGGTTAAAAAGTGCAGATAAAACACCAGAAACATTTACTGGTGGATGGTCAGAACTTCGACTCCTGCTTCATAAGCACAAATTACCTTAATTCTGTTGGTGTCTTTCAAGAATGAACTGCAATTTATGGTTTTATGTAAGTGTGTCATGAATTGAGCAGTATCCATATTAAACCTGCTCATGCAGTGGACCGCTCTTCCTGGAGGAAACATCAGGGCTAAGAGGACTTCCTCTCTCGCAGAAGCCAGCCTCTCCAAGGCAATGAGTCATGGCAGTATGTGAGCATGTCTGGCCCCGGGAGTCTTGACCAATTTTCAGTATCATGTGCTGTTAAACTGTTTATATTTATGTATTATAAGTATGATGGCCTTGTGTTTTGTGTCTAGTAACACACTCTCCCCCTTTCTTCCTGTTGGGCTCCTGCAGAAGCTGGAGGAGGAAAAAGGAAAGAAAGAGAAGGAGCGGCTGGAGCTGGAGAGGGAAAGGAGAGAGAGGGACAAAGAGCGGGAGCGCGAGAGGGAGCGCCGCGACCGCGAGAAAGAGAAGGAAAGGGAGAGAGAGAGGGACAAGGAGCGGGAAAGAGACCGTGACCGTGACCGTGACCGCGAGCGTGAGAGAGATCGTGAACGGGAGAGGACGAAGGAGCGGGAGCGGGAGAGAGAGAGAGAGCGGGAGCGGAGTCGAGACGTCAGTGAAGATCGGAGCAGATCGAGGTCAGTGAAAGCCCAAGAATGGGACTATGACTCATTTTACTCATTTACTCTTATTTGCACTGTACAGGTCAGTGTTTTTATTCTATCAGACCAATTACACACAAGTCTTAACAGATAACATTTTAAAGGACAATGCTTTTTGTTTAGTTTTTTTTACCTATTGGGCTCTTTCTGTCAGGGAATCATTATTGGTATGTTAATAAGAAGACTATCAGATTTTCATATCGCTTCATTATTCATTTAAACTGAAGGACAAATTAGAGACAGCAGGCATAGAAATGAATAGCTCGAATTATATTTTTTTGGCATGTTGTAAGTTGCCTTTCTTCTCATTTTAACTTGGATCATCTATTTGAATGAGACTAAGCAGAAATGTGTCCTGTACAGAGAGAGAGCTCGTGAAGATAAGAAACGAGATCGTGAAGATGATGAGGAGGACATCTACGAACGGAGGAGACTTGAGAGGAGGCTGCGAGACAAGGAGGCAGCTTATCAGGAAGTACATATGTTTAAATATTTGCTCATATAGAAATAAAGTGTCAGTTTAATTGAATAAATGTCTGACTCTTTTTCTTTGTCTTTGTAAAGCGCCTTAAAAATTGGGAGATCCGTGAGAGAAAAAAATCTCGGGACTACAGCAAAGAAACGGAGCGGGAAGATGAGAGGCGCCGTGAAATGGTACACAAATGATGAAAACAACCGATTGAACTCTTAGGAAATAGTTAAGGCTATTGGTTTTAGACAGCTCTTGTTAGATTTTCTGGATGGATATAATAAATTGTTCACTCTGTTAATCTCAGATGAAAGAAGCCAAGAGACTGAAAGAATTCCTTGAGGATTATGACGATGACAGAGATGATCCAAAATACTACCGGTAACCCTCTTTATGTACATTAAAGAGAGCGGGACAAACTTTTCAGTTTTTGAGATTCATTCACTCATATTAATTGCCATTGTCAGGGGAAGCGCTTTGCAGAAGCGGCTCCGTGACCGAGAAAAGGAGACAGAGCTGGATGAGCGAGACCGGAAGAGAGAGAAAGAGGAGCTGGAGGAAATCAGACAGAGGCTTCTAGCAGAAGGTCACCCAGACCCTGATGCTGAGCTGCAGAGGGTGAGTCCAGTTGCGACCTTCGTTTATCTCTTATGGGAAAAAAAAAAAAAAATCTGTCACATAACCATAATGTTTAGTGCAACTATAACTACAATTCAGTGACACATGCGTGAGAAGTGAAGTCATTTTTCATGAGTAATCTGTAACTCTTTAGATGGAGGAGGAGGCAGAGCGCAGACGACAGCCCCCTCTGAAACTGGAACCTGAGGAAGATGTGAACCAGGAGAAGGTTCACAGGGATCGGGATCGGGACCGGGACCGGGACCGGGAGAAGAGAGGGTCTGTAAGACCAGTGGAATTAGCACCTCGAGGCCCCCAGCAGCATTCAGATGACGATGTGGAGGAAGGAGAAGAGGACGACTACCATGATGGAGAGGACTCAGAAGAGGCCAAGCCTCAGCTGAAACCCATCATGAGACCAATCACTACTGCTCCTTCAGTGTCCTCTGCCAGTGGGAATGTGACTCCAAATACACCCGGCAACGAATCTCCCTGTGGGATCATCATTCCTGGAGAGAACACTCCTGAGGTCCAACCTCCAGAGGAGCATCGGCCCAAGATAGGTCTCAGTCTCAAACTGGGTGAGTACAATAACAGAGTGCACTGACACGGAGCAGATCTATTTCTTCAGCGCTTCAGATTTGGGCCAGAGTAACTTATTACCTGCTATTTCTCTTCCAGGTGCCACCAACAGTCCAAGTCAGCTCAGTGTAGGGAAGAGAAAGAAGCTGGCGAACGTGGAAAGTGTTTTCAACAAGTTTGATGACGAGGAGGCCGATGAGCAGCCTCGCAAGAGGAAACTGGTTCCGCTGGACTACGGTGATGACGACAAGAGTCTGGGGCTGGATGGTGCTGAGATTTCAGGAGCCAAAGGCAGCATCAACACGGAGGAGAAACGCAAGCACATAAAGAGCCTCATTGAGAAGATCCCCACTGCCAGGCCTGAGCTGTTCTCCTACCCTCTGGACTGGACGATGGTTGATTCGGTAATAAGTTTGAATTTGAGGCTTTTTTTAATTGTTAATATGTAGTTCTATTTGAAAGGTACAGGAAAGTAATGAATATTTCTGTCCACCAGCTCCATTCATTGTTTTTGGTATTTATTGTCTTATTTGATGTCACTGTGTAATCAGTAACGGGTTATTAAATCATGGTAATTTTGTTGCTGCAGACTCTGATGGATCGGCGCATCAGACCGTGGATTAACAAGAAGATTATCGAATATATTGGCGAAGAGGAGCCCACTCTTGTTGATTTTGTCTGTTCAAAGGTTTGTGATAGTTCCATGAGACTGTGAATAGAAACGTTATTGGACAAACTATTCCAGTTCCTTTTAATAAAATCAAATTTAAAAAAAAAAATTATTCACTGTGATGCTTTTTTTTTCTTTTCTTTTCTCTGTAGGTTATGGCACATAGCACCCCTCAGGGTATTCTTGATGATGTTGCTATGGTAAGTTGAAATTGGTTCTGGATACCAAACCTAAGTCTGTTTGAACTTGCTTAATTATTGGTTATTTTTCCAACTGATGTGATTAGTTGTTCACACTAATGTCAAATTACATATTCCCTCCAGGTATATTTAGTTCATAATAAAAGAGACATACCCTGCATGTTCAGAATAAATTCTTTGTTTTGATCCATTGGCATTTTTCTTTTAGTGACTATTAACATTATAGCTGCCTGGTTCTGGTGTTGGTCTGTCTGTGTGGTATTCATTCAGTCCACCACTTTAGTCCAGACTGAATTCTATTCAATGGACTGCCATTCCATGAATCTTTAATAGTCTTGGTGAACTGTTGCGTTTTCCTCATGGCCACCATGAAGTTCAAGCTGGTGAACATGGTTACCATATCACCTGCGTAACATTCCTAAGCGTCATCATTTTGAATGTGTTACGTTGTGTTATGTTAAAGTTCAAGCCTTTAATTCCTGTAAATCTCCTGCGACTAAAATAATTTATGTAGATATATTTAGTTTTATATATATATATATATATATATATATATATATATATATATATATATATACACACACTTTGTCTAATAATCCTCTTTGTTTTTAGGTTCTTGATGAAGAGGCAGAAGTATTCATAGTAAAAATGTGGAGGCTGTTGATATATGAAACAGAAGCCAAGAAGATCGGACTGGTGAAATAAAGACCACATGTCGCTGACTGACTTCCTTAGCTCACAGCTCTGCTGCCTGCAGTTTCCTGGTCCAGCAGACTGTAAAAAATGTGCCCATACACCCTCCATTCCTTCAGCAAGGAGCTGCTGCCTGTGTGTGTGTGTGTGTGTGTGTGTGTGTGTGTGTGTGTGTGTGTGTGTGTGTGTGTGTGTGTGTGTGTGTGTGTGTGTGTGTGTGTGTGTGTGTGTGTGTGTGTGTGTGTGTGTGTGTGTGTGTGTGTGTGTGTGTGTGTGTGTGTGTGTGTGTGTGTGTGTGTGTGTGTGTGTGTGTGTGCATTCATTTGGATGGGCAAGTCTGAGCTGTAAACAGAGAGTTTGCACAAACACACTGCATGATAAAACTTTGGTTGTGTTTTTGTTTTGTTTTTTTTAATTGAGGCAAAAGACTTTTCACTCATCTGTTTCTGCAATAAGTTGGACACATTTGACTTTGATTTACTGTTGTTGCGTCAAGGCTCTGCTCCATTGTGTGAACTAATAAATATGCTTTTTTTTTTTTTTTTTTTTTTTTTTTAATAAAGCATTGTCCGTCCTTAATATGCTGACAAGCTGTTTCACTTTATCTGGTTTTTAATGCAGTTTTGGAAAGTACGCTGAGCATATGAACACACATCATACCTTCCTAAGTTTATTTTAAAGCACAGCTTCTGTTTTTGACTGGCTTCAAAGTATTTCATCTATGTCATGGGAACAGTTTGCATGATTAAGATTTTTGTTACAATATGAAACTATATTTAGTTAAATATTGAACTCAAACAACGACTAATCATCAGCTGTTTTTGGCTTTAATTATAGCATGTCGATAATGCAGTTAATTGAATTTGCTGGTCAATGGGGGAAACATTTAGAGGAGGAAAGTATATTTAGTTGTCTGCATTTGTTCACCTAGTTTAGCCACCACAGGGTGTCAACATTGCATGAGATGGATGCAGTTATAGTCTGCAGCTTAAAAATTTTATTGCTTCAGTGCAAATACGTGAAAATACCAAAAATAAAAATAAATGGAACTCAAATGGTTATTTCTGAAATAAAATTTGAAGGTAATTTTGTTAAATTATAACCACATAAACTTAAAATCAGTAACATCTGACCCAGTTAAATTTAAATATGCTTTAAAGGTAAAATCTTTAAAATGTTGTTCATTAAAATATGAATATATATTATTAAGGATTCGACGTCAAATAAAACTTTCCTCCAACGATCCTCACGAAGACGTGGCAGCAGGCTGAGCCGGTGACCTTTGACCCGGAAGCATTCACTCATCGGCACTAAACAAGAGGATGCTTCGTTAGCTGCTTTGCTAGCTGCCTGCCGAGTCGGGAATATTATGTCTGACAGCTGACTGTCGACGAAACGATGCGGGCGGACGGTCGCGTTCCAGGTGACGGTTAGAGCTTCAGGGGTTCGTCGTTCGTGAGATTTGAGAGCCGGGTAATCACCGGAGCTAGTTAGCTTAGCGTTGCTAACGCTACCGGAGGCCGGAGGCTGCATCGGCTGTGTTTAGTTAACGTGGATGTTTGGCGGTGGGCTGAGCTGAGCTGAGCTGAGCTGAGCTACAAGTCGTTAACCAACGTCCACTGTCCGCGGAATGCTGGATAACTTTAACTAGCACCAACACAAGTTCGTGTTAAAAGTGTAGCTGGACGTTAGCTGGTTATTAGCCCCCAGAGAAAAGAGCAGCCATGGACGATTTTAGCTCGATCAGTCTGTTTTCTCTTGCGATGCTGGTGGGATGTTATGTGGCCGGGACCATACCTTTGGCAGTCAACTTTTCAGAGGTGAGTTTTGGCTGAGCTTTGTCTAAGGGTTTCCTCACAGCCCTCTGCAAATCGAGATAACTTTCTCCAAAGCTGCTTCCCCATTTTAAAGAAGTAAAAGTTCATAAGTCGCAGTGATCAGAAGTGTTGATTGTATCATGAACAGTGAAGTGTTATCAGCAGACAGCTTTGTTTGGGATAATGATACTGTCTCGTGTTGAAGATTTGTGTGTGGCCTCTTTGCCTCTCCAGGAAAGGCTGAAGCTGATCACTGTGCTGGGAGCAGGGCTTCTCTGTGGGACTGCCCTGGCTGTTATTATTCCTGAAGGGGTCCACGCACTGTATGAGGAAATCCTTGAAGGTGAAGTTCAGCAAAGAATGTGCAGTATTTTTTTTTTTTTTTTTTTTAAGAGTAATACGTCTATTATCTAGCACAAATAGAGGAAGGACCATTTTAGTGTCTCCAGTCTTTACAGTTGCTGTTTTCTGGCTTCTTTTTGTGTGTAAAACTGTTATTTAAATCTGCAGACTAGATGGTTCTGTAAAAACTCCACCTACTTACAAGTTGCAGGCAAAAAAAAAGTCTGAGGAGGTTCAAACATTGTCAGCAGCGTTGCTGGACGTCATTGTTTTGTTTTTTCGCAGCATGGCCCAAAATGTCTTCAAACTGCCCTTTGTTGCCTGATCAGTAGTCCAGAATAACATAAAAAGATAATACAGTTTCCACACAACGACACACAGAAGAAAATCCTCACACTGAAGACACCTGTACTAGACGACATTTGGTTTTACGACTCAATTCTAATATTTGCTCTTTCATTTTCTTGGTTGATTAGCTAATAAACAGCTGTGCTCTCATTTCAGTTTTTATCAACCATATTGCACCTTGATCATCAACAGGTACTATTGGTTCCATGTATCAAAAACAAAGACAATAAAAATTAATAAAAAAAAAACAGCAGCAGATCAGTTGATCAAGTTACTGTGTCTGGGTTTCAGTTTCGAAGCCTACAGATCAGTAGGTGTCAGCCTGTTCAGTTACTCGACACGTTAAAAAGAGTAAGTACACAGATCGTGTAGCGACTGAATTACTTTCGATGACTTTCCTGGTGTATGTGCCATAAAAGAACACGTTTTTTGATTGCCACAGACTAGAGAGACACTGGAACGAAATTAAAAATGTGGCATATGCCCTGACTGAGCATTTTATTAGGAAAACCTTAATTGTCATGAAAATATCTAACCCTCTAATCATGTTGGAGCAGTTCAGTGCAAAAAATGCTGCAGATGCAGTTCAGATCCTGAGAATGCGAATCTCCAAAGAAATGTGACGCAATTATGTCAGTGTGGGTCTTAAAGATGTTACAACATCTTGTGGAATCCATCAGAGACTGAATCCAGAAAAGGGAACCTATACCTGGTGTCACTAACACAGTGCATGGTTAGTGTAGGCATATTATATAAATATTGCAATGTGTACATTTTGACAGTGTGAATCCTATTTAAACAGAGCAAAGTTCTGTGAGAGGCAAAGGGAAACCAGTTGACTTTTTTTTTTTTTTGTTTTGTTTGTTTTTTCCCCTCTTACGTAACACACATAAGAGTGAAGCACAGATTGTGAAGCTGCCTGGTGGCCTCTGTGTTCAGCAGTGTCACAAATCAGAATTTGATATCAATACATTGAATAATTTGTGCCATTTAACAGTTTATCTGTCTCTGCTCCCGTCTGACCAGGTGGACACCACAGTCACGGCCAGGTTGGTGTTCCAGAGGTGTCCGACCCAAAGGTTGAAGCAGAAGTTGTTGGTGGGAAACATGAACACAGTCATGAACAGCTTCATGCCTGTATAGGAGTGTCTCTCGTCCTGGGCTTCGTCTTTATGCTGCTGGTGGACCAGATTGGCAGTTCTCACGTCCACAACACTGATGGTAATACAAAGAATAAAACACAAAAAGGGCTTGTTACTTGTGACTTCACAGTATGCAGCTCTTAAATGTCTTGGTGGAAGCAGCAGTTTATATTTTAATAGCCTCCAGAAGACAATTATGTTGTTGAATTACACCCACAACACCCACACATGGCTTAACTGCAAATTTGCCAGAACCAGTTCAGTGCTTGTATTTGAGCAGCTAATAAAGCCTGCCTACACATCATACCACAGTTCTTACATTGTGTGGAGAAGCTGATCTGTATCAACATTAGATCAGAAAATTGGTCTTTTCAAAATAGTTAACTCACGGGTTGTTTTTGTCTGTTTTTAGATCCAGAGTCAGCGAGAGTCGCCTCCTCAAAAATCACCACCACCCTGGGTCTTGTGGTCCATGCTGCTGGTAATTCTGGGTCCATTCACAATTGATATTAAAATCGATGCAAATCTCAACACTAGTGCTGAGATGCTGCCCACGCTAATTTACTCCCACGAACTGCAGTTTTGATCCAACAAATGTTTGCTGTCTAAGTTTTTACAGAGATTTTGTACTGTTTCTGAGAAACCTCGTGTGTTTTGCTCTACTACAGTCTTTGTTTATGTTTGTCATTTGTCCTTGTCTCCAGCTGATGGAGTGGCACTTGGAGCTGCTGCCTCTACCTCTCAGACCAGCGTTCAGCTCATTGTCTTTGTAGCTATTATGCTGCACAAGGTAATAATGCTTCATATAACATGCAGACAAATGAAACCTGTGCAAGACCAATGAAGCCAAGAAGGAATACCAAATATCTGTTATGCCATAACATCCATCTAATTTGATTAGTTATCCAAACATTTTTGAGGATTAGACTTTAGAATGTCATATTTAGGAATTTTTGATGGTCACCTTTCTGACATCATGAGAAAACTAATTGGACTAATCTGCAGATTGATCAGTAATCAAAATGATTCTTATTTGCAGTACATTATTAATGAAAGTCTGCTGCTGTGTCATCTACAGGCCCCAGCAGCGTTCGGCCTGGTGTCTTTCCTGATGCATGCTGGTCTCGAGCGAAACCGCATCCGCAAGCATCTCCTGGTCTTTGCTTTAGCAGCTCCTGTCCTCTCCATGCTCACATTTCTAGGCCTCAGTCAGGTAAATGCAACAGTAAATTTAAAAAAAGAAACTGCATTGTTTGAACTGGCTTTTTGAGTTGGCCTACTTACAAAATCAATAGTATATAATATTGTTTAATATTTGTTTCCCTAAATGTTTCTCTCTTTAAGGTTCGATTCGTTAGGTACTTTTTTCAGAACGGCCATGTACAGTTCTTATTGAAGCTAGAGGAGTCTTTGTTGACTGTCGTGTCCTAATGTTTACTTTGATAATTGCCTGCCTGAGGAAAACTACCTGTCATCTTAGACAATGAAAATTTATCTTTCTGTTTAAACTAAAGTTGTGGAATCTTTGAAAACCAGCAAGACTTCAGACAAGATTCGATTGCATTAGCTATGAATAAGAGAAATGGTGCAAAGCTTTTGTTCCATCTAAGACGTGTCTTTGTGAGACTATTTATCCAAACATTTTGCTTCACTTTTTACATTTTTTCATTTTACCTCCAGAGCAGCAAAGAGGCGCTGTCAGACGTCAACGCCACAGGTGTTGCCATGCTCTTCTCTGCCGGCACCTTCCTCTACGTGGCCACCGTCCACGTCCTCCCTGAGGTGGGAGGCGGCGGCCACAGCCATGCTCCTGCTGGGGGGAACGGAGGGAAAGGACTGAGCAAGGTGGAGGTGGGAGCTCTGGTGCTGGGCTGCCTCATTCCTCTGGTGCTGTCTGTCGGTCACCAACATTAGACCCACAGCTCAGGACGGATTTAAGACGGGTGTACAGGAACAGAGACTTCAATCATTGTGGATTTAAATGTCTTAGGCCTCCTGGACCAGGCTGATGCTCGCTGCAGGGACATCTATTGACCCAAAATAGAAGATGAAACGGGGACTGAATAATGAGTTGTTGCAGTGATGACAAAGGCACACAACAATGTTTTTTCCCTCCTGACACTGATGACGAAACATCGTACAGCTACTGTGTGTTGGTTTTTTTTTTTGCCACCAGATATATTGATCCTGTTCTGAGAGGCTAGAGGACAGTTAGCTCAGCTTGTTTAGATCGCTGTGGAGTTCAGTGTTGCATTGTTGTGCTTGTCCAAAGTCAAAGAACCCCAATTTCACCACAGTGATGTTTCGGTTGATGACGGATGCACAGTGAGATTTCAGTAGTCTTGATCAAGCGTGTGATGTTGAAAAAGGAACCTTTTTTTAAAAATATATAATTGTACAGATCTCTTAGCAACAACCTAGACTGGTTTGAACAAATTTTCAAGTGCCATATTAGCCAGTTTGAAGCCGGCCCCTGAGGAGACGGCGAAGTAAGGACATAACAGTTTGTAGAAGACGTGTCTTTCTCAGTTTTCATAGCAGCCAACGGTGAGACAGGAGGAGAGCTCATTAACCAGCCCAACAAAGGGGTGGTGGTTTATGCTTTCCATCAACCAACCCATGTTTTCCCTCTGTGAATAATCAGCCTGAGGAGAGGCCAAATTATAATGCAGTGTGTTTTTCTATAAAACCTCATGCTTAAGTTTACGGTCCACTCAGCTAAAACCGCAGCTCTGCGTGAAGACGGGATGCAGCCGGCTTCCCTGCCACACATCTATTTTACCGGATTAGTTTCTGGCTGTGATCATTTCTGTTCTGTTTTACCTGGAGAGTAATTATAGAGATTGCAGGGTTGTAGATTTTGTCTTAAGTGACTATAGAGTGTTAATAAGCTTATTTAGAGGTGGGCGGCCTTTTCAGCTGATCTGAATGGATGGAGTTTTTAAATGGACGGACGGACCATTAGCTCAGGAGGACGGACACATTACAGGTTTTGTGGGAATTTTGAACAAATTTGTTATCTTTCTTCTTCTTCTTCTTCTTCTTCTTCTTCTTTTTTTTTTTTATTAAGTTTGCTCCTCATTAATTAATTAATTAATTATACCTGAGCAATAAATGTAGAAAAAAGGTTAAGTCAGGAGAGCAGCAGCGTCTGAAATGGATTCAGAGGATCTACTACTGATGTGATTGACATATCAAACTCTGTCAGATAGATGCTCTTAAACGCAGCCTTGCCTGACCTCGACGTCTCTGCTCCATTAGACCATGAATGGTGGATGCATTAGAGTCTGAGTGGGCTGCTCCTTCTATCAGGACACATGGATATTGTGAGTGTTTGTGTATCACTGTGCCCACTCCCAGCAGCACTCACGTGTTTGTATATGTATGTTGTACAGACAAACGTCTCTTCCACAATCACTACGGATGGAACTGCTTACTTCACAGTTACACTTTTATTTTTAAATTTTGTCTTGGACATGGACAGATTGTTATTTTCAGCTCACACAGTCTGAGGATTCTTTGTTGCATCTTAACAGTTTTACACGTTTAATTCCAGCTTCTGCGACAAGAAGAAACTCCCTGAGATGTTTTAGCTGCTCTCGGTCACTGAGATACAGCTGAGATACAGCTGGGGGGGTCAAATGTGACCAACAGCTGCATGACTGTTTTGTTTTTGTTTTGTTGTTTTTTTTGTTTCATGGGATGCTGTGTATGTAATACAAAAGGGAAAAACACACCATTGTGTTGCTTCATGCTCAGACAGGTTTGCCGACGGCCCCATTATGTGCAATTTCATTTTAATATCAACATGTTACAGACTAGATTAGACTGGTTTCTACAGGTTTGCCATCATCATGAAAACAAAATATTTTTTTGATTCATACATTGTTTTATGTGTTTAAAACAAAAATAATAATAATTTTATCATTTTCCACAATAATCTCACTGGATATTTTGAAGAGGGAGTATGAAATGTCCAGGTCACTGTCGGAGGTCTGAGAAAGCTGGAAACTCACATTTCAGAGCTGGAGCCATCAAAACTTTACTTGAAAAAATAATTCAAAAATTACTTGATTAGTAAAAATAGTTGCTGATGCTGAATATAAAGCCCCTGAAAACTTGGTCTTAGATCTTCAAGAGCTCTCTATAAGAGCAAACCTTTGTGACTAAATGGTCAAAGGTCAAATGGTCCTGAGAGAGAGAGAAAAAAAAAAAAACAACAACACAGATCATGTCAAATAAACCTCAGTTTACCATCAGGGCAGTTTGAGACAGAAACAAAAAGTGAATTCATTTTGGCCACAGGAAGGTGACGGAGCGACAGAGTAAATTAGTTTTGAACTGTTCAACATGATACACGTACATGATGTACGTCACTGCAGCCAGGTGAGAGGTTTAACTACTGGAGTTAAACCGGCTGTTAAACTACTGTAGGACTAAACTTAGAGAGAAAGACAGAAAATAAATAGTTTCAACACGACGAAGCAAAAAAAGCTCAAAGTTCTGGTTTTAAACAGGGTTTGTACAGTTCATTTATAATGTTTCCTGACATGTGAATGTTTGGCTTCCTGATGCAGTCCATAGAATTTAAATACTGCTCTTCAAATGAAAGAGCTGGAAACTGGATGAGAGTTTTGGCCCATCATCATTAAATCCACAATAGTCTGAATATTTTAAAATGCAGAAATGTGTCGATGGCTCCTACATGTATGTAAATAATAAAAATGGCCGCTGGACGCTGTTGAACCTCAGAGGGCTAAACGGGTGACGGCACATCGTGGGGCTGTTTGAGGATCAGGGTCAGGGTAGGCGTGTCTTTATCTTTGTTTTTATTTTCTGTCATTCCAGAATGGGTCTGCCTTATTTCCATATTTCTGATTGTGAAAATTGGTTGTAAAGCAACATGTTTTATGATGACTAAATTAAAGGGTTTTTTTAACAGGTGAAAATGTCTCGCTACATTAATAATTGTCTGTTTTGGTATTTTTTTAACAGGAGGAACTGAGTCTGAACACCATTATTTGAAATGTTTTAATGCACTTTTTGTTCTGATCTAAGTATAGAATTTAAGAACAGGATGTTGGATGCGAACAGTGTTTCTCTGAGGCTGAGCTGTCGATATCTTTATAATCTGCTGTCCATCCCCTCTGACACATGTTCTGTAAATTAATCTGATACTCACGACGCTAAAGCTGCCGTCCTCTTTTCTAGAGAGCTGCGCAGCTACGCCTTGGCCACAGATGTTCCCTAATTCATGATGGATGGATGGATAGATGATGGGTGGATGGACCGCAGAGTCCATACCTGCCAAGAATTGAAGACTGCTGCCTTCTGCGAGTGCAGTAATCTGAATAACAGCTTTTACTGGCTGGACTGTATTGACTTCAGATTTAGCAACTCAGTCCTAAAGCCTCCCTCCCTCCCTCCCTCCCTCCCTCTTCCTCTCTGCCATCCCTGATTTCCTCTGTGCTCTGCAGACAGTCCAGCTGATGAGCGTATTGGCAGCTGCATCATTCCACCCTGCTGAGTTATTGGGATTTCTTTGCTACTTTTCCTGTTTTGTATTGAAGCTGCCCCCCACAACTGTACATGCACTCACTGTATGTGAGTGTTGTTGGGCTAATTGTTATTGACGGACTGCATTGTGGTTCTTCTTTTTTTTTTTTTTTTTTTGCTCTGTTTATTTATATATATATATAAAGAGAGAGATTTTTTTTTTCTTTTTTTCTGGCACCACCTCCTGGGGTGAGGCGAGCCAGAGAGGATGTTCTCATCTTCATCCAGAAACTCTCTGTTCTCTCCCTGGACGTCCATGGAGCAGTCGGACTCTGAAGTGCTGGACATCAGCACCAAAGTGCAGCTGCACGGCGTGCTGTGGAAGAGGCCCTTCGGACGGCCGTCGGCCAAGTGGTCCCGCAGGTGAGGGTGAGGTCTGACTTCTGCGTTGTCTTGTCATGAAATCTTAGGATTTCATCAGTAAAGCTCGTGATGGTCGTTTCTGCCGGTGGGAATAAAAATGATTCAAACTAAGAATCAGCTCAGGGAGAACCAGTTTTTTCTTTGGTTCTTTTAAAGCTGCCTTTAAAAAGTCTCCTCTGACGGCAGTGTTTAATATAATCTGTGTTCATTTACTAAAATCATGCTAAAACTAAATCATCTTTTCTAAGATATTGGACAAGTTGTTAATTTTTAAATCGACTCTCTCAGGCCAAGTATGAATATTATTTTTCCACTGATGTGAGAGCAAGAACATTTCAGTTCTTCCTGAATTTTCCATACTAACCAGCTAAAATGGCAGGAGCTGACGTTCCTCTTCTACCAACTAATAAAGCGTGCAGGCTTTTAGGCTGAAAGTGTCACTGATGGACATTTGGCCTTTTAGAACAAAACAGTTGACATGTTATGTATCAGAGGATTATTTTATATAACTTCACAGAGCTCCCGTCCCAGTGTCAGTATATCGTGACAGGAGCGTATATTTGGGCAGTGAAGTGACTGGATTGGTACCTTATGTCACGATAATGCTCTTAGTTTATATAACAGTTAAAACGACAATACACAGCGAGTCCAGTCCAGAAGGTCCATTTGCTGCTCGTTCTTTGTGACCTTTCCCGTTCGCTTGTGTCATGAAGGTCAACAGAATTAGATTTTGCTCGTTTGATTTTCAGTGCCAGTTGAGCTCAGCGATTTGGTTGGTTGTTGTTTTTGTCGTCATCACCGGTTTAGGGAAGATGCAGTAGTTTGTTTCAAATCTGTGGAAGAGAATTAAAACATAACATCATTTTAAAAGCTGTAATCTGAAGTGAAGTTCACCAGGTTAAAAAAAGAAAACGGGTTAGTTGAGATGGCGTGAAAACTGACTATACTGATACACTCTGACATTTGTTTTTTCATGAAGGCATGAAATAGAATCAGTTTACTTTTCGTTCTTGAATTGCATTTCATAATCCAAGTGAAAAATAATCTTTAAAAATACTTCAAAATGATCTAAAAGCGACATCTCGTGTTTTATTATTACCAATTACTGGTTAATATTTAAGTTGAAGGTTTTAACTGAAGATTTAGAAACTAGGACTCATTCACTTCTGTTAAATCCCTTCAGTGATCCATCAAGAAGATAAAATACAGAATACTCACAGGATCAACTGTGCAGGTCACGTGTTAATTACTGATGATTGAAACAAAAAAGGAAAAATGTGTTAGACTCACTGCAGTAACGCCATCAGATCCGTATTGAGAACTACAGCAGACCCTGGTTCCTTTCAGCCCCACAGGATTCACTCACTGCTGCTTTATTGTCTTCCTCGGTACAAAGATTCTTCATCATCAAAGACAGCTTCTTGCTCTACTATGCAGAGAGCGAGAAGAAAAACTTTGAAACCAACAGGTTCTTCAACATCCACCCGAAGGTGAGCACTGACACGGGAAAGAAAGGCGGCCATGATGATGTCAGGAACGTTTGTGCAGATAACTGATGTGTTTGTGTGTCAGGGCGTTATTCCTCTGGGAGGCTGTGTGGTGTCGGCTAACGAAGAAATGGGAATGCCCTTCGCCATCGTGATCAACCTGGATGACTTCACTGTGAGAGCATCATCTTTTTTTTCCCTTCGAGACACGTGGGCATACAATTTGCAGACACACAACACTGAAGAGCAACATTTAAACCTGAACGTCACAACAGGCTGCCAGGCTGAGACGGCTCTTTGATAATCGTCCTTTTATAGCTGTAATAATGTGAGGAATCACACTAATCCGGCCAAAAACAGGACACATAATGGAGGGAATTTAACTGCACGCTGGGACACGGTCCAGTTACATCCTCATCTACCTTCCCAGCAGCCCAAAGATAGAAATCCACTGTGTGTTTTACAGCCTGAGCCCATTACTGAGAAGACGCTGATGTAAAATACACTGTCTGTGCCCCAGGGGACCATCGTGCTGGCTGCTGAGTCTGAGGAGGAGCAGGTTCATTGGATGGAGATGCTCCAGGAGTCGGGGAAAGTGTGAGTGAAGCATGCAAAGTCAGAAATGATCACTTCATACGCAGAAAGGAGTGGGGCTCAAACTCAGAGCACATCGGTCTGTTTTGGACCGACAGGACGTGGAAGAACGCCCAGCTGGGGGAGGCCATGATCGAGAGCCTGGAGGCTCAGGGCCTGCAGCTAGCCAAGGAGAAGCAGGAGTACCTGGGTAAACATGGAGGAGGTCACATGACCAAAGTTTAAGCAGCTTAAACAGGTGATGTGAAACATTCTTCTGTCTCCAGATAAACTGATGGAGGAAACTGAAGAGCTCAGTCATCAGAGGGCTCAGCGAGAGGTGAGCATCTTTTTTATCATGAAATAAAAACATCAGAAAATAACGAAGAGAAAGCAGCCAATCGTCACATTTGGATATTGTCTCATTTGATTTATTGTTTCCACTTTAACTCTTTAACTTTTGAATATTTTTCTTAAAGAAAGCTTATCTTGTGTGCAGGAGCTGGAGCGTCTGAACCAGATTCTGGAGGAGGAGAAGCTGAAGTTTGAGGAGGTCGTGCTGGAACTGAAGGCCGAACAGGAGCAAATCAAACTGTGAGGACTCACAGCTGTTGTCTTTTTGTGTTGATCAGCTCACGTGACTCATTTTGTGTTGTGTTGCCGGTGGCAGCGACCTGGACGGCACGTCCCAGTCGCTGAAAGGTGTCGAGAGCGAGAAAGAAGAACTGAGCAACTTAACGGTCATGCTGCAGAAATCCATCGAGGTATGACGATCGCACAGAGCAGACTCATGTGAGCTCATCGATGTTGTCCTGACAGTTTTATAAAGCAGATATGGATGAAATTCTTGGATCGTTGTCAAAAAAGAAAAGATAAATAATACAAAGTATATTTTATGATTTCTATATATGATCTTATTATTTCAATAAATAACAATAAAGTATTAGTTTTTGTCCAACCTGAAAAAACGACAAACATTTTTGATAACTGAGCTGCAGAGGAGTGTTAGCTGTTTCCACCTTTTTTAAATGCTAATATTTATCATTTAATTCTGACATAAAAGTGGTAAAATTCTTTTCTAATGTCCAGCAAGAAAGCAGATAAGTGTTTTATTTATCTATAGATAAATATTACATAAAAACAGATTTTTTTTTAGGGGGGGTTGCATATAGTTTTTTACAAATAAAAAAAGTCTAATTTTACTCCTTAATTTTTTTTTTTTTAAACTTAAGTCTTCCTGTTAATTTAATTAAAGAAGAAGGATTATAAATTCAGGTGCAGTTGTAGCTTTTCAGGAGCTTTCATCAGTAACTGGAGTTCAGACTGTGGATCTCTTGCCGTGTCCTTCAGGAGCTGTCTCAGGAGAAGCAGCGAACCCTCGAGCTGCTGGGCGTGAAGCAGGAGGAGAAGGAGGAGAGCTCACAGTCGACCTGCACCAAGTCTGACGACGGGCAGCTGCTGCAGGACCTGCGACACATCGAGGAGGAGATGAAGATCCTGCTGAAGGAGAAGGAGCAGGCCGACGACAAGTGAGAGTCTTCAGTTTGGATTAGAGCTCTGGTGATAAAAACACCATTTTCCTGACACACGCTGAAGAGCAAATCTGTGTTTTGGTGTTTTGGTAACACTCCTGCTGGCCTTTCCTGGGAACTTGTGTGCTAATGGCACAGAGAATGGCACTACTGGTGGAAATGTGTATTGATCCCTAAACAGGCAAACCATTAATCAGCAGCAGTGAGTGGAATATTACAGGCAGCTGCTATCGACTGTGCAGCACTTATGTTCTGCTGCCATCGCTGACACACACAGCTGACTGTGCTCCTTCAGCACTGACAGTTAAAGCTGGATGCTGTGACACAAATCGGTATTCGAACATGACTCTAGGCAGTTTTATTCTATGTCATGTTTTGGCTCACAACACAATACAGTTTTACAGTAGATACATCGTTTTTGGTGACTCAGAAGATGGACCCCCCCCCCTCCACACACACACACACACACACCCATGTCAAACATGAATGGACGGTCCTTAGCTTAGCATAAAGACTGAAAACTAAGGGAGACAGCTAGCATGGCTCTGACCAAAGCTCCAAACAGCAACAACACATTATACTTCACCTTTTCAGGTGTGAAAAAGAAAGTATGAAAATGAAAAATCACTGTATTTGGCAGTGACGATATGTTTATATTCCAAATTACTGCAGATGCAGCTGGTTTCTGACGTTACAGGTGTGTGTTTGCTGCCGTTGAGCTCAGCGAGCTCAGCGTGGAGTCAGTCTGCACTATGAAGTCCTGCCAGTGAAGGAAACCTTCCACAGCTGACAAGAAAAGAGAATCCCTTAAATCTCAGTGGCTTTTTAAAGGTTTTAAAATGGATCAAATGAGTTGAAACTTTATCGTCACTCCAATTTAGAGAGATTATTTCTGTGCATGTTGTGTCGTCCAGGCTGAGGGAGAACGACCAACGAGCCAAAGTCCTGCAGCAGGAGAGGGAGTTCTACTCTTCCCAGGCCCGGACGCTGCAGCAGTCGCTCTCTCAGCTCACTGTGGACAAGCAGCAGACCGAAGCCGAGCTCAAGGTAACTCCGACATGACTCAGCTGCTCTCGGCCTGCAGCCACACAGCTCAAAGTCAGCAGGAAGGTCGGCTCGTTCATTTTGTTTTTCACGCTGATTTAAAAAAAAAAAGTACAAGAGTAAAGTGAAAAGAGTCAACAGAGAAAAAACAAACTAACTGGATTGTTGATTGAAACTTTCAATCATGATAATTTCCATATTTTTAATTTAAGGCAGATGAATTCTTTGCTTGCTTTGACTCATGTGAGCCTGTTTCCCCTAACAGGGTGAAACTAATTACACCTTTATTATGGTAATTGCTACAAAGACTAATGAGCCAAAGCACAACCCTTTCACAGCGACTGGAGGGACCTGCTGGCTGCACCTTAATGTCCTTCACCTCACTAACTTATTTTAACTGTTTATTCATGTGGTGAAAGTAGATTTCTGCTGATTCCTCTTTGTTTCCTCCACCCTCCCCACCTAAACCTCAAATTAAATGGTGGGCACCTCAAGTATTTAAGAATATAATGTAAGAATCTAGGCTAAAACAACAATCAGTATTTATTCTGTGAAATCTAATTTTTATTTAAGTTTAGTGTTTCTTGTTTTGCGCCTGTGGATCTGCTGTCAGTTTATTGTGTGACAAAGAACACACTTTATGTTGAACTCATTGTGTTACATATCATCCGCCCAGCTAATTTTTTTTTTTTGGTGGGTGTATTTGCTGCGTCAGGCAGAGATAGAGTCTCGGGTGGAGCTGGAGAAGAGGCTGAAACAGGCTGAGGAGGCTCTGCAGGACCTGGAGAAAGGCCTGAACTCGTTGGAACGAACCAAAGAGAGAGACGAGAAGATGAAGGGCGACGTGACCCATCTGAGGAGTGAGTGAAATCAGACACTCTGAATCTGATCAGTTCACATTACATCTGCCACGACTTTCCTGTACAGATGGTTGTCACCACACACTCACTGTGTATAATGTCCTGTGTGACTGCCTCCGTCTGGATGGAACATGTATTACATGTTTATTGTCATACATCCTACACTGATCAGCCCTAACATTATGACCACTGAGAGGTGAGTGGTCGGTTTCGTCCTGAAATTGATGTCAGAAGGGAAGTTGCGACTTTGATAAAGGCCGACCGATGTTCTGCTGGGAGAACCTGGGCCTGCCTTTTACATGAAGCACCAACATAAACCTGGTTCAGACCAAGTCCACGCCTTCATGGAGGCAGTCTTCCCTGAAGACAGGCCTGCTTCAGCAGGATAACGCTCCCCGTCACACTGCAGCAACAGTTTAAAAACCCCAGATCTCAATCCAATCCAGCATCTTGGAGGCTCCTGTTGTTGTTAAAGATGATTTCTCTTTTTTAGAAATCATCTTTAACAACTGTGGACAACTTAAAATTATTTCTTTTTTCTGTGTGCAGTTGAATTAAATGAAGTCACCAACTAGTGAATAGTACTAATATAGGACACATTTACATGGATGTAACATCAGACCCTGAAACGGAGGCAGCTAAATGAAACTCAGCCATAGTTCATGTTATTATTTACTTTATGTTGGAGGACAGTGAGTTGTGTGCGTGTGTGTGTATATATATATGCATGTATGATGATGTGTTGTGTTTATCTAGAGTTTTTCGAGGAGTGTATCTGTGCCGCAGAGATCGAGGCGAAGCTCCCAGCGATAATGAAGAACGCTGTTTATCTCCACAAAGCTGCAGCCCGCAGAATAAAAAGCTGCCGACTGCAGAGGAGAGCGTCCAAACGCCACTGGTGTAAGTCTGTGCTCCACACACACACTCACACACACACAGACACACTCACACACACACAGACACACAACAGATGCAGCCTGGCATCATTCACGTCATCACAGTCCATCTGGGTTCCCAAAAACAACAACAACAACAACACTCACAGCAAAATGAACACATTTTAATACACCACTGCTTTCACATGTTTCTCTCAGGAGTATTTGACACGTTTGAGCTGTTTGTTAAAGAACTGCTCAGGCACAAAGTGGAGACATTAGTGGTACTTGATGTTGGAGCAATAACAGTAACAACGGTAGTTTTGGTTGTGCAGCAGAATTAGGTAGGAGGAGTGTTGGTGACACAGTTTATCGTAAATTTGTACTTAATGATGCTGCAAAATTATGATTACTCATTTTTAATGTATCATTGAAGATATAAAATGCCAGAAAAGAGCGAGAACTGTCAGGAAATTGCTAATTTCAAACACAGATTGTCAGATGTGAGAAATATGAAGTCACAGAAAGTTTGTACCTCTCACTCAGCAAATCACTAAATTGACTATCATCATTTCTGTCCATTAATTTTTTGTTGATTGATTTTGTAACTGGATCGGAATTATAGTACGTCTTTTATGTATTCCTCTTTCCTTCTCTATCCATTTTTCTCTCTGCAGTGAAACACTCCAAGTCCTTCGCTGTAGCCAACACTG